>NW_025048699.1:1412500-1447500 GCF_018831695.1 Puntigrus tetrazona
TTCAAGAGTGGAAAAAAAACCATTTGGTTGCACCGTCCCTTTAAATAAAGGTTTGTTTGAACGTCTTTGTGGCGTCTTTTATTAGTCGTGTGTTAAAGCTTTCAAAACCCTTTATAAAAAAAAAGAAAAAAAGAGTGATGATACCTTCTCTAACTATAGGAATGCTGTGTCAACATTACAGGCTTTTCTCAGTGAGACCAGGAAGCCGCTGGCTGCTGGTTTGCTGTCTTGTAGTTGCAGTTTGTGCGCTAGATACTCCTCACAAACACACAAATATATGAAGAGTTCATTGAAAAAACATAACTCTCTTTTCTCATTGTGCAGTCTAATTAATCTCGGTTAAACTGCAGTTGGGTTATTTTGACCAGGTTAAAAATAAATACTACAGCTAACCTATGCAAAAAAAAAGGTTATTTTGCAAATGAACTAGTCATATGTCACCACAAAAGCTTTGTAATATTTTATTCTTCCATATAAAAAACATTGTCACTCGTGACATACAAAGGCCATTTTCTTATAATATTACTTTCCCTCAATCTGCAAGTTTCCACCCACGGCACCGCTATTGTGTTTTCGCAAGCGACAACGATGGACCAGCTCTAACGTCATGGCAAAAGTTTGAACACTATTTACAGTCGGAGCCTCGGAGGAGACAAGAAAGCAGTAGATTAATTGATTTAGCTGCTGTATTATTACACTGATGCCACGCAGATCTAATACAAAACTGCAATTTCCTTTACAGACGTAACGCACTGTTTTTGTAACTCGCGTGGTTTTTAAAGGAACACTCCACAATTTGTGAAAACGGGCACATTTTCCAACACCCCTAGAGTTAAACAGTTGAGTTTCTGAACCCATTCAGTCGAGCTCCGGTTCTGGCGGTAGCACTTTTTAGCTGAAGCTTAGCATAGATCATTGAATCCGATTAGACCATTAGCATCTCGCTCAAGAATGCCCAAAGAGTTTCAGTCTAACTATACAATGTAACTACAGAAGAGTCAGGTTTTAAATTGGAAAGTTATCGAAACTCTGGTCGTTTTAAGCCGATTCTAATGGTCCAATCAGATTCTATGCTAAGCTAAGCTAAAAGTGTTATCCCGGAGATCGACTGAATGGATTCAAAAACGGTAAAACTCAATATTAACCTATTTATAAAAATAGTGGCGTGTTAACGTAAACTTGCGCGTTTGACCGTTTAAGCGCATTAAGACATGAAAGAGAATGTGGCTTTATTGTATCCTTGTATAAAATTGTGCAAAAATACGCGATCTAAAGACAAACAGATGCACCGACGCTGTCTAGACTAGGGATGTGGCTAATTACATATTTTTGCAAACACTGTTTATTTGGGCCGGTTCAGTCATGTCCTTCAAATGCATTGTACGCATGATGCGCACTCGCCGCTGACCTGCTTTTAACTTAATGAGGCCACGGTTGTAATTTCATAACCAGGACAATCTCCGAACAAGTTCTTGAAGTTTTAGTGAAATGGTCCGAGAGAACAGAACAGGAAGTTTAGATTAGTTCCGGACATTTGATCATGCGTCACACTTCGTTTTGTTTTGAAAAGAGCCGTTTTGAGCCAGGATACGAGTGCTGCGACCGTTTACGGTTGTCTAACCTAAATGTTTGTTTGTGTTTGTAGAGAGCGTTGTCCAGGTCCTTGCTGTTCTGACCCGCGTCCTCTGAGTCCTTCCAGAGACAACAGATGCAGTGGAGGAGTCAAACTACGCATCAAAAACAGGTGCGTTGATCATCATAATGAGTTTTTATTAATAGTTTTAATATTTGTAAAAATTTTATTTTATGTCGTTTGTGTGTTTTTGACATTTTTTGTTTTGTTTGTGAAGTCTTTTTCTTTCTTTTTTTTCAGTTGGTTTAGTATATCAAGTTGAGCTTGACAACTTGGCAACTGGCTGAAATTAAAAACAATGCTATTTTATTTCAGCTGAAGTTGTTATTTCCTGTAACATAATCGCTTTTAATGTTTTTAGTTAACTATAAAATCCCTCATCTGCAGAAATGAGGTCATTCATCCGAGACATTTCTGAGGAAACAGAATCTCGTTTTTTATTTTTGAAACAGGAAATGCATGTGTCTCTCACAGGAAGAGGAAGTGTTGAAGTGGTTTTGGGTTTATGGTTTCCAGTTGGTCACGTCAGGGGTGACTTTCAGTGCATCCCGTCTCTGTTTACTCTAAATCGGCTATTATTGAGTTGTTTATGGGGTTTTCAAGGAGATTTTTGGAGAATAGCGAGATTTTGTCTCGCATACCGAAATACCAAAACTTTTTCTTTCTTTTTTTTCTGCTTCTCTTCCCCTCATTCTGTGTGTAAATAAAACTGGAATACTGTGTTCAGAAGCTGTAAATATGTTAATAGTGAGATGGTATATATAGTGTGTATATATATATATATATATATATATATATATATATATATATATATATATATATATATATATATATATATATATATATATATATATATATATATATATTTCTGCTATACATATATGAACATATTATATATCAAAACAAAGAACCAAACCTATCTTTGTGTTTTTGTTTTATCACCACTTGAATGCAGAGAGGTTTTATCAGAAATATAACATTTTGGACCAAAAACTGGAAACTTGGCTTTTTTAAAGTTATTTTTTATTAAAGTAATGCATTTTCAGGCAAAATGCATTCAGATTTTCATAGTCTTTCATCTGTAAATAATTATATGAATAACTGAAATTGGATTCAATCACACAACTAACAAACAGTCAAACTAATATTCATATTCGTATTTGACAGTTTATCGATCTATCCACGAGATGTTTCTGTGTCTGTAAAGGCATCTCGGTCACTGACTAGCCTACTTCATCCCGATCAGATTCAAAATGGTCAAAGATTGATAGATGATCTACATACAGTATATGATCTATATTGTCTCTGATCCTTCCGCTCATGTCGATAGTTTTTTTTCAGAGCCCAGTCGACCCAGAAAAACTCATTCAGAACATGCGCTAGGGCTTTACTTACCGTATTACACCTAGAATAGTGATTGCTGTTACACAGAAAATATCAACTGCTTTCAACGTTGATGATAATAAATGAAATATATTGTAAGCAGCAAATCAGTATATTACAGCGATCATGTGACACTGAAGACTGGAGTAATGTTGCTGAAAATGTAGCTTTGCATCATAGAAATAAAATACATTTTAAACTATATTCGAAAAGAAAACTCTTACTTGAATTTGGAATAATATTACACAATTTTACTGATTTTACTGTATTTTTTTCATCCAATAAATCCAATTTTGGTGAGCAGAAGAGATTACTCTATAAAAAATAGCTCTATATATAAACATTTAATTATAATGTACAATATACTGTCATTTAAAATAGATGAATATATGAGAAATGTATTTTACGTTGGTCCAAGAGATGGCGCGCTGATCGCCCCGAAGACTCAGCAGTAGATAAAGTGCGCATTATTCCTGCCCTTCTCATCCAAACACAGATACTGAACGTCATTTTTTTGGCCGTGTTTAGCTGCCATCCTCAAACCCGCCAGATTTGTGAGATTACTCAGTCTGACTGCTTTTTTTTTTTTTTTTTTTTTTTTTTGGGAAGTTTGTGCTCTGAATGGATGTCGAAACGAAACACAAGAACGTTTGGAATAAAATATGTTTAGGCCGTTCCTGCGGCTATTGGACTTTTATAGAAACGGAGCGATTTTTGAGACGTTACAATGACTATAAATAGAACCAAGACATGAGCGTTTCAGGCCCTCCCAACAGTTGAGAGCAGTTATTTACATGCGGGTACGTGTTACTGTACACATACATTAGATATGCAGAGAATGATTACAGGAAGTGAGTCTAAAGTGTCTTGGGATGAAGATTCGAAACTCTGGCATCTTAAGTTCTCTCATCCTTTTCTTTCACTTGCTTGGTTTTCCCCGAAACGCTGTAGTGGCTTCTTAGAAGAATCTTCTTTTAGGATGTTAATAATGTCTAGTTCACTCACAGTTCATCTGTCATGTGTGTTTTGCTCCGCGTTTCTGGATTGTGAACATTCCAATGTTATTCGCACACTCCAAGGTAGGATTTCCCATAATCCCACAGTGACATGCATTAATAACACAAGCCGTCTCCCCCTGGATAGCTTCGGTCTGATGAACCATTTCAACTTAAAGAACTCTACTCAACGCTTCACCTATAGACTGAAACGGACGTGAGATCCCATGCAGATTTAATGTTGCATCACAATTTTGATCAAACAATTTTACATTGAAAACATTGATGTTTACAATAAGAATGTATTTACTTCTCTTGTTTTACAGTAAAAATATACCTAATAGATATGCTAGAAATATAAACTTATTATTAAATTTCTTTTTTTCTTTAAGTATAAAATTGTTGCTTTTTTTGTTGTTAAATGTATATTTGTACTAAAAAAACAAGACAAATATCTTGATTTATTGTATTTTATATTTTATTTTATTAGTTTACAGTTATGTGAAGTTGCACGCTTCACTTTTTAAGTAAACATAAATTTTAAGATAACCAATAATGAATGAAAATGTTTAAAAGTAACAAAACTTTTTTTTTTTTTTTTTTTTTTTTAACAAAAACTAAATATACATTACTATTACTATAATTTAAATTTTTTATTTAGTAGTTGTTAGTGGTTTAAAAGATCGTTTAGAAAAAAAATCAAATAAACGCTCTTCTGTTCATCACAGAATTCTGAAAAAAGTCACAGAAATGAAGCGGCACAACAATCATATTAAAATGATTTCTGGAAGATCGCGGGACAGAAAATATCACTTCATTTTTGATCAAATGAATACAGTCTTTGTGAGCATAGGAAATGATTTTAGAGAAAAAAAACAACATTGTTTATGAACCCATTACATGCTTTCACATCACCGCCGAGGTACGTTTTGTGCATGGAAGTATGCAAATTGTGATGTATCGCACCTATATATATATATATATATATATATATATATATATATCAGACAGACAGACAGTATTTACAGAGCAACTCCTCTCAAAGCCCATCGTTCCCGCTTAATTCAATTCTCCAATTTCAGCTTCCTCTCAGATCAAACAGATTAGCGTAGTTGACGAGCCGCGTTCCCAGGGATCAGATAAGGTTTCTGCAGCGGGACACACCCTCTGTAGTCTGGCCCAGCCGGGCAGGCGACGAGAGGGCCCGAGAGAGGCGCTTTTGGGGTTTTTGTGTGGGTCAGAGCCTTTGGATTCCCTTGGAGTCGGGTTACCATGAGAGCGCGACGTGAAGCGGCTCCCCTGGGAACGGTGGGATGCCGCGGAAATCCGCGGTCATTGTGCTCAGGTGATGTAAGACCTCAGCGATATATCACCACCTCGCTCTCGTCCAGCGGCCTTGTCCTGCAGACAGGTGAAGACACCTGTGCTCTTACACCTGCCCTTATTCCCTGCAGGCCCGGAGACGGCTGTCAGCGACACATGAAAGCAACCCTGCGACACACCCCAACCATGGCCTTCCTGTTTCTATAATGCCCTCTGGGCACGGATAGGCTTGTTGACTTGTCTGGGATCGCGTGGATGATCATGATGACGAAGAGCGAGAAAAGAAAGGAAGAGAGGAAGATGCACACAAAGGCCAGTCTTTGTTTGATGTTATGAACGCATGCTATCATGTGTTCTCACTCGCTCCCGGCTTACTGCGCGTTTGCGTTATTTTACTATCGATCCCAGTTTCTTATAGCCAACACTTTCTAACATCCAGTCCCACAATGGAAGCTTTTTCCTCCATATCTTCGGTTTTGAAATATGTTTGTCCAGTGCTGGCGAGGACAGGATGTTTATTCGAGTCCTTATCGTGACTTCTTAATGACGCTTAATTGCGTGTTTTAACGTTCTTTGCATCGTCAAACTGCGCCCCGCCAACCTTCCAGTCGCCTGGCATTTTACTCTCAGTTTATCGGAAGACGACTGAAGACGGCATGGAGCTGCTCGGGGCATTTTACCGCAAAAAGCTGCGGAGGAAGCAGAAAACGAACCTCGGGAGATCGGACGGGGCGCTTTGCAAGGCTCCGTCGGAAGCCAGCGTCAACGGTCTGGCCACGGGACTGATCTCTAAAGTGCTGAGACTGACTGCAAGGTAACTGATGAGCGCTCTGGAAGAGAGGATAGCGAGGGGATGATGGGTTGGAGGTCAGGCAATGCTTTAACCGGAATGCTACCGGGTTTGAGGAAAGGCTTTGACCGCTTGCTTTAGAAACTTGCCAAGTTAAAGGAAAGTTAAAATTCTGTCATGATTAAGTCACCCTAAATGCATGGAGCATGGAACGTAACCCTACTGACATTAATTTGACAAAAATTGCATGGCACTGAAAGGTGCTTTAAGGTATCGCTTTAGAATAGGTAACACTTTTTAATAGTTAGGTGTTTTTTTGTTTCAAACGTTTTTTGGTAGAATTAAGGATGTAAATTAAGGTCTCGTAGAATAGGGCATTAATATGTGCTTAATTAGCACTAATAAATGGCTAATTCTTGTAATATGCATGCAAGTAAGCAAGTAATAGGTGTAATATTTATTTTATTTTAAAAGTGTTACAGAATAATGTTTTTAACTGTAATTCCATTTCTAAATCGTATAATATTAGTAGTATTTACAGTAACTTTAAAAGCAGTAGCATTTTTATTTTAAGTTCTACGTATTAATTAACTATCAACTACAACTTTTGTCTCAATAAATCCCTAATTATTGCCTTGTAGTTATTAAGACTAGGTAGTGGGTAGGATTAGGGATGCAGAATGTGAAAAAAAGTTGCTTTATAAACACAAATAAATAACTAATATACATGCTAATATATATATAATTTAGATTTTATTAAAAAATTTTAGTAGTCATTTTGTAACATGCTTCTGTTATTATATATATATATATATATATATATATATATATATATATATATATATATATATATATATATATATATATATATATAATTATTGTTTTATTATTATATATTATTGTTTAGGCTTTATTTTTATTTATTTTTTCCATTTTAGTTTTTATTTATTTGCAGACTATTCATTTTTGTGCTCTCAAATTGTAAACATTTCAGTTTAATAAGTTATTCTAATATTTTTTATTTTACTACATTTTTTTATACTTTATTTATTAGTATTAATTATTTTTACTTAACAATAATCACCCCGTCTTAAAAGTATTTTAGTTTGACATAGAAATAATCTCTTGTCAAACAGGTCATCCAGGGCATGAATCCACAATCTGAATATGATATGATTAATCAGCAACTATTGAAAAAATGCAACATAATTATCATCCCTAGATAAAATATCTGTTTCTGGATCAGTGTTTCCGGTTTACATGAGAATTTCCGATCCAACTGCAGTTCGAAGCATCATAAGGTGGTCAAAGTGTTTTCTGTTCTTTGCTCAGCATTGATTGCAAATGTTATACTTATGGGAGTCATTATGACAGATCTTGTCCAAATCTAGCCTGGTTAGCTCTTTAGAAGAGGGTGTGTTAAAGCAGCAAGAAAGTCACCTCCATAGCAACAAGTCATAAAAAAGCAGATGTTTTGCAGATGCAGTGATCTGTCTCCATAGAGCAGGGTCAAAGTTCAAGGGAGTGGGTTGTTAGGGAAACAATCTATGTGGAGGCTAAGACATTTCATTGTCCAGAGAAATGTGATCAGTCTGAATCATGTAGGTGCAGCTTTGTGAAGGACATTGTAACTCCTCAAACAATGACTTTTTTTTTTTTAATTTAATAATGAAATATATAATATATTATATATAATATATTATATATTATATATAAAGGTGATATATATATATATATATATATATATATATATATATATATATATAAAAGGTGAAAAAGTTTGAATGTAAAATGTTTGAAAGTAATGTTTCACATTTTTATTTGATTTTTTTTTTTGCATAATTGTACAATAAGTTACAAAAAAAGGAATTTTGAAGTTGCAAAAGTTACATTAAAAGTTAAAAAAGCATTTACAGAATGCTTTTTTTTTTATAGAAAAGTCCTACTTTTTAAAACTTTCCCACCTTTTGCACTATAATACTCATGCCCTAGAACTGTAATGCTCCATTCAAGTCCAGAGTTACAGAATGGCGCAATTCTAGAAGAGCACTAACAGAGGTATGTGCTACATTTGCCCAGTCAGCTGACTGAACATGATCTTTAGTCTCATACTGGCTTTGTCTTTCTGGCTACTGATCTCACACCATCATTAAAGACCTTAGTAGGTCACTTCAGTCAGCAGACTGGTTGGGCACAAACTGGCATTGTGTGTGTGTGTGTGTGTGTGTGTGTGTGTGTGTGTGTGTGTGTGTGTGTGTGTTTGAATGTTTGAATGTCTGGAGCAGCAGTAGGTACAGACAGTCTGCTGATCGTTATATGAAAAACATTCATTATGTTCCACACCGTTTGAAACCAAAAATGTTTTTGTTTTAGACAATGCCAGCATTCCTGCCATGTTTCAAAAACACTTCAGCACTGTGTGCCAAAAAAACAGAAATACAAAATCTACTTCCAGCTTGCCAGAATTTTATTTCTCATTCTTATGAATAAATATTTATAATATATAAATGTTAAATCTGTCAGTGGCTAGATTAGGAAGTATCTATTTACTGATGTTTACACAGTGAAATTCTGGTTATAAGGCATTGCCACATTCTTCAGGGATGTTTTGATCCTCGGTGGCCTTGACTACACAAGACAATGCATGCTGTTTGTTTACATTAAACTACTTTAACTTCTCACCAAACTACGTTTTTGTAGTTTTTTTTGTGAATGCGTAGTCACTATATTTGTGTTTAACTATGCATTTGAGTTGCATTATGCAAAAGAAACGCATAGATTTTCAGGCATCTTTAAATCTCTCTTTCCCAGACGGAGTGAGCCTGGATCTCGACCTCATTCCTGGCATTCTACGAAGCTGGGCGAGGGCCCTCAGGACTCAGACAGCATGATGCAAGTCACCCAGGGAGGTGTGGGAGCCCCCTGGCACCAGAGCTACCACTCCAGGTCAGTGCAACTCGAACACAAACACACCTGCAGTCTGATACCTCTGTTTAAGAGCAAACAATGTAACAGTCTTTCTTCTGTATTTCACAAGGATAGCATGTAGGATTTGATCATGACCGAGATACAGAAGTGAAGATGATGGGGGTTTTTTTTTTACAGTTCTCAGCAGTGCAACTGAAGGATCGGTCAAGTCAGCTTAGCAATAATCCACTAACAATGAAGACATTTATTTAGAGAGAGAATATAGTGTGTCCTTAGTTTGGGTTGCAGCACCTGCTTTGACTTCATGAGGTATTACCTATAAGTTCCAATTTTATCGATTAATGTGATGTAGTTGTAAAGATGTAGTTGCAGTTCATGCATCTTTTCTATTTAAACAAATGATTTGTTTAACATTTACAATATTAACATGTTGAAAACTTAATTTGTGGAATAACATAAAAAAAGGATATGTTACTTGAATCATGTAGCTACATTTACATTTTTCAGTTAAAAACCTTAAAAATAAAATATTTTAGTTTAATTTAATTGACATGTGGGAGCATATTGTTGTCAACATTTCATGAGTTTTTTTGATCCACTTCAGATGTTGACTGCTATGCTCATAAACCAATGGCTTGAAAGGTCCGTGAACATTGATGTTTCTAGATATGAATGTTGATTATCTCTCTCAGAAGTGTCTCTATTGTCTTTCTGTTGATAGTTTTCTTAATGTGTGTGATCATGGATATTATTTATTTAGTGGCTGCATACTTCCCCAAAACATTCATAAACCTTGTGCACGTGTTATCTCAGTCATTATCGCTGTATTTAGTCCAGAACGTTCAAGGGCCATCAGTGATGACACTGAAAGAAAAACATTTAGAGTGTTTGAAGAGGACCAGAGAGCTAAGCATTGACGCACATTCTAATGAAAAAAAAAAAACATTCTTTGGGATGACACTCCCGCAACAACCCTCTAAAGGTTCCCATGGCAATGGTCACCAATAGCGTTCCACTTTCTGAGAACCGGTGGTCATTGTTTGATGGACTGACTTGTGATTGGTTGATCTAGTTCTTAGAGGGGTAACTGCAGAGCTGCTGACAATGGGTCAGTGACATCATGTTAATTATGCCAGCAGAAATACCAGCGGCCTGATGCCAGCTTTTAGAGTCCGGCAATCACATACCCATAAAAGGGCAGTCGCCTCAGCAGATCCAGTGCATCACACACAAAAACATATTGCCATGATTCCAACCTTTACGTAGCCGGTTCCCACAGTTAGTGAGTTCGGTAACAGATCTAACGGTGTAGATTTTATCACATTATCATTAGGCCAAGGAGGAGAGAAGAAGAAAAGTATGAAGGAAGGAAATCTCAATGCAAATTCATCACAACTTTATGGATTTTACAGTGTAATCGACACCAGATATGTTGTAAACAGTCAAGACATCAATAACATCAATTGCATTACAACAGTTATTCTTATCGGGTGTAATCTAATCTTTTTTCTTTCTAGTAAATAATTGAGTCAAACTCAGATTGTGGCTATAAACTAATTTCATAAGAAGTAGTAATCAATATCTTTGATGTCTGTCACAGTCTGTAACAGCTACTAATTTAGCTTAGACCGACCAGAACAGCATCTCGATCTGCAGTTATATTATCACCAGTCAACAGTTTAAGAAGATAAAATGCAAAAGTTATTTTGGGCCATTGATGTTTTCCATTTAATTAAATGTCCCTAAATAACAGAAATATACAGCTCATGTCTCTCTTTTTTTCTGCAGTGCCTCAACCACAGACCTTTCAGGATTTGAGACAGGATTCCTTAGGAAGAGCCCAGATCAGTACAGTTCCCGGGGCAGCATGGAGAGCCTAGACCACACTCACCCAGCCTACAGCTCCTGCTATCAACTGTCTTCATCCAAATCCTCCAGTAGCATTGATCATCTGCACAGCAAGCGTGATTCTGCATACAGTTCCTTTTCGACCAGCTCCAGCATCCCAGAGTATCTTGCAGCGGCACCATTTAACAAGGAGAGGTCATATTCCATGGAGAACGTACCACAGAGAGAAGGGATGCAGCAGGCTGATATACGCTACATACGCACTGTGTACGACCCCCAACAGGGTGTGTCTGAAGAGCATGAGATCAGCTCTGCAGCCATTATGAGACCCAGTGACAGCAGAGCACAGTCTAGAAGTGGGAATGTCTCAGGCCAGATCTGTCATCGTGGCAGCAGTAGTAGTGGAAGCAGTGGAAGTAGCGGAAGCACCTCCAGCTCACAACGCCACAGTGTTGGGCCAGTCTGGGATCCAGTGCACAACCGGCACTCTTACGAGAACCTAAAGGGGGCGCCAGCCCCTCCGTTACGCAGTGACAGCTATGCAGCATTTCGCAATCATGAACGTCCCAACTCCTGGTCGAGTCTTGAACATGCTCGGTCACAGCGGGCACTTCACAAGGGTTCCTGGCATCACTCAAGTGGTTCTGTGGCAACAGGAAAGTCCTCGTTTGGTGCTGAAGGTCAGCTGCACACAGTCATAGAAAAAAGCCCAGAAAGTAGTCCCACCACCAAACCTAAACAGGGTTTTCCTCAGGCTACACAACCTGGTCGCCTCATGTTACCCACTAGCATTTACCCGGTTCCACCTCCCGAGCCTCATTTTGCACAAATTCCAACCAGCAACCCAAGCTCTGGAAGCGTATACCCAGCACTGGCCAAGGAGAGCAAGCACAACAATCACTGTGACCACTTGGTTGGACCAGTGAAGGATGACAGGGGCACCGTTGAAAACGGATACCAAAGCAATGTTTCTAGCTCAAACCCTGTCCAAACTCATGTTTCGGCACAACCAAAGCTCTCCGATAGAGTGCAAGATGACACTCAAGTCAAACCTGGTTTTTATCGGCCTCACTGGCAACCACAAATGCAGAAGTCACAAATGTCATATGCACAGCAGGAAAGGAGGGACCCTTACACCCCTGTGCAACCAAGAGGAGAGAGACCAAAGTTCTCTCTTGGAATGGATGATTACAACAACTACAGGCCACTGCAAGATGAAGAACAAAATAAATGCAAAGAGCAAAGCCTCCACCCAGACCCAGTTTACACTGGGAAAGTTTCACAGGACAAGTTGCTCAAACATACAGAGGAAACTTCATGCAAACTCAAGGAAATGACCACATAGTCAAACCTTCAAGACACTACAGTGACTCTAATGCACTCCAGGAGAAAGGTGAAGACCTGGATCACCCCCTGACCAGACTGGAAAATGCACTTGCTGAGGTTCAACGATGCACCAGTCCAGAGAGTACAGCTAGCCAATCCAGTTTCCAAAGTGAGCGTAGCATGTCTGTGCTGGAGAAAGTAAGTCATTTTGAGAGACAGCAAGTCAAACCTCGCAGTCATAGCAGCCTCTCCCACCATGGTTCTACTTGTCGTCTGAGCCAAATGCCACGACCTTCCAGTGCCAAGAGCTCCTTCTCTGGTGTAGAAGATGTGCGCAACATGTTGGAGAGAAGCAACAGTTCAGTTCCTCATGGGAGAACTCAAAGTACTTCTAGCATGGCAAGTTATGATGGACACATGGATCAAGATTTCCTAACAAGACATGGGAGTAATAATCATGTCCAACATCGCCAGCATCAACAGCCTGTTGTTGCCCACAAGACCTGTCTTCAAAGAAGTAAGAGCACCTTTCAGCTTGGTGAGGGGAATAGTAAAGACATCCATGGGAAAGGTGACATTCATGACATCTTGGGCACCATCCAAGACACGTCTTTTAACAGAACTTATAGAGACAGCATTAAAGATGCCCAGTCTATGGTTCTGAGGTCAACTTCCTTCAGAAGACGTGACCTTAATGTAAACCCTCCACCAGTGCCAGCTAAACACATGTCTCTAGAACGAAAAGGATCCAGTACAAGTCCAAAACCAGCTACAACATCCCCACACACTCCAAAGGAACGTCATGTTGTTCCTGTTGAAGCACCAAACAGATCCTTTCCTCCTGATCTCCCCAGTGTCCCAGCTGTTGGACCCCCAGTTTTGCGGATCTGTGGACGCAAACGATTCACAATGGAGCAAAAGAAACGGTCATATTCTGAGCCTGAAAACATGCATGAAGTTGGAGTGTTGACTCAGGAAACCAATCAGGCTGAAAGGAAGGTTCAACAGCAGTTTCTGGCAAGTGAGACGAGTGTTGCAGACAGACGCAGGATGTTCGAGCAGGTGGCGAATCGTAACGCTGACCCCAGATTTTTCTCCTCCAGGCCTGATTTGAAGCAAATGCAACAAGATGCACTTGTTGAGTATATGGAGCGCAAAACAGGTAGAAGAGTAGATGGACGCCCAAATCGCCCGCATAGCGCTTATATACAATCTGCTTCTTCCTCTTCTGCTGACTCTCAAAGCCTCATCTCCACCCCAAGCATGAGCTCGTTGCAAGAGCCAGCATACGATGGCCACACTGGTGGTATACGGAAATCCTCCACCCTTCCGGCAGGAATGCAAAGCTCCTTTTACCACCTTAAAGGAAGCCAAAACCACACACGGCCTGAGGTTTTTGGCCAGCAGTCTCAAGGCACAAATCTTGAATCTCACAAATCAGGCACAGTTCTGAGACATACCCTTCCTCAGCACTTGGAAGCCACTTTTGAGAGAGCCACGTCGGCCAGAAGCTCAGGGAGGTCAGCTTCCGCTGAGGATTTGCTGGACCGTAGTGAAGAACGTCCCATTACTCAGCACTTTCGATCCAAGTCATCTCCTATGGAGAACTTTAGTCAGGTAATATTTATTTATTAGCTGGGTGAACTTGACTGTGTCATTGATTAGATCATTGAAGTGACGTGACTTCATTCCACACAGTTAAACAATAATTTTCATGGCAGAGTAAATTTGCCTATTTAACCATCTTAATGGTTAGTTGAAACTGATTACTCACTAAGAGTTTCCTTAGCTAGAAAGTTAATGAAAAACCCTCAGAATTGTAGAAAATCAGCAGTCACAAGCAAACTATAGCATTTTTCTTCCCACCAACTATTATTTCTGTGGAATGCAAATGAGGATATTTTGAAGAATGTTGTCCATACAATAAGAATCACTGGGGTCCTACTGGACCATGATTTTGGCGCCAAAACTGCACTCCTCAAAATATCTTTTTTTTATCTTTCACAGAAGAAATTATGTCTTGACATGAGGGTGGGTAAATTATGGCATTTAAAATTTTTGGGGCAACAGTCAAGCTGGTGTTCAGTGATGATCAGTGCATATGTTTTCAGCCATTTATGGTACTTAGTGGTCTGTCTGTTACAGGGCAAAAAACTGTCCCTTTCCTATAAATGGGCAGATAATCATTTTTGTACCAACTCCTGGTGCTCCACAGGAAGAGGCCAGTGCTCCTCACTTCCTGTTTGGTGCCACAGAGCCTGGGTTTTAGTCAGAGATCTGACAGATGTGCAACAGATAACTGTACTCCTTCTGTGCCAGAGGGGAGGAGTTGGAGATAATAGACAACCCGTCATGGTTTTGCGTTTGAAATATTTGGAATGGTTAAGAAAACCATTTATCTAGGAGAATAATTATCCTTTATGTAAACGATAATGGTTCTGGTATGATGATGACTATGTACAGTAGATGCACAACTATCCTGTGAAATCCCAGACTATTCCAGCAACCCAAAAATGAAAATAGTTCAAGCAGGAGATAAAATACCAGCATGATGACATTGCTACTTGCTGATATTGTGACTTTACATAAACCTAAACATTTTGATAATTAAAAAAGATAAAAACCAAGCACACCATTTAGGACACAGTTAATGCTAATTGAAGACGACATAGTTCAGCTATGAGGATGTTGTAATGCTTTTTTTTTTTTTTTTTATGAACTAATCTTAGTTTATCAGTAGTCATGGCTTGCGCTTGAGTTTAAAATTACCAACATTCTCTATACTTGAGGTAAACGTGAAACAATGATTAACTGGTGTATGAAATAATGATTAACTGGTGTATGAAACTTCACTATTTTAACATGTACCAGAAAGTGCTACAGTTTCACCTGTTCGTATGAAATATTTTTTCTTTTAGGACTTCTTAGCCACAGATCTTCAGTTGCTGAGAGGTTCCTCCAAGGAATCCTTTGAAAACAGGTTTGTCTTACAATTAAAGTAGATAATTGTAGAACAATTATACATATAAACATTTGGGTTATCTATATTTGGATTCTATAGGCTTTAAATTAAGACAAATTAGCATTAGTAACATTTTTGTTGCTGAAGAATTGTGCAGTTCTTTTTTTTTTTTTTTTTGCAACTTCAAAACTATTTGAAACATTGTTTTATGGAAATATTTACCCATAAAAGGTCTTAAATTAAGGACCGACCCTTAATCGGTCAGTGGCAGTGACAAAGTCCCGCTGCAGCTATTTTTGAGTTTGTTTTGAGCAGTGCATGAATTCCCATCAGAAGGATAAATGATTTGCATTTTTTTTTTTTTATTTAAAAAATGACAGGTATTGGAAACATGACAAGCACAACACAATGATGGTTCTTTCTAATTTCATATGCATGTTTTAATAGGGTGTTGGCAAACATGGGACACAAACAGCCGTCAAGTTCAGCACGTATGGAGAGGAGTTACCAGCTAAACCAGGGTCCTGTCCAGCAAAGCGCACCCGTGTTGAGGCGCGAGCGTCAGAGACATTCAGACCGGCCTAGGGCACAGAGTGCTTCAGGTCTGGCTGCGTCTGTGGGACTCCCTTGCCCTTTCACCTCTCCAGGCGCTGCCGCCAGCCTCGACTGGCATAACGGAGACAGACTGTATCAGCCCAACCTAGACTCCATTGCATTTCCCGAAACTGGCCCACAAAGTCAGAAGAGTCCACCGGGAATGGTACGGCAAAACTCCAGCGACACCAGCACTTCTGAAGACACCCTGAAAGACTTCCCGTGTCCGGTGGCCACTCCGTCACATCCACACCCAGAGGTCACAGGGTCACAATTTGATTCAAGGCCGCAAACCCTTCCCAAGAGCCCGGTTTCCCCAACAAAGCCACTTCTTTCTCTTCGGATCTCAGAATCTAATCTTATTGATGTTCAGAGTATAGCTGTGTCTCAAGATGACGATGAAGTGTTTTTTGCACCTCCACCTCCACCTGCACCACTGCCCATGAGAGAGACGGAGATTACGGAGGACTTCCCGCCTCCTCCGCCTCTCACACCACCAGTCGAGGAGAACGTGGAAGTGTCTTTACAGCATATGGGACCATCACGGCCCATCAGGTAAAGACATTTTGTTGGTCTTCCAATATGATTTGAGGGATTAAGGGCTTGAACGAGATTTTATGTGCCAGTCGTATCCCTCTTGATTTTTTTTTAATGTAGGTCAGGGTTTGGTTTATGATTTGTTTGATAGGAATGTTGTTCCAACAAATTAACCTGTCAATCACGTTCATCGTGTTAATTAACATTCATCGTGACACATTTAAAAGAATGCTCTGGGTTCGATATGAGTTAAACACAATCTGCAGCATTTTTGACTATGTTGAATACCACATATAACAACTTTGTTTTCTTTCTTCAAAAAAAAAGCAAAAACCTATGGTGAGGCATATCATATCACCAATATATATATGTATGTACTGTATGTATATATGTGTGTGTACATATATATATATATAGTTTGATATTAATTGGAATGCAGCATATATATGTATGTATATATATGTGCGTGTGTGTGTGTGTGTATATATATATATATATATATATATATATATATATATATATATATATATATGCTGCATTCCAATTAATATCAATATAATAATAATATAATAATAATCTTACTAACACAATAAAACAACAAAAAACATGATATATGAAAATTAATAAAAATTTCTTTCTTTAAACTGTGGTGCTTACAACATATTTTTCTCTATATATTTTGGCTAGACTCCCTATGGGTAATTAAAAAGGAAGTTTTTGCTTTTAAATTCTGCTCCACAAATATGTTCCGTTAGGTTAGTTTGCATTTTTTCCACTGTAAAATCACTCATTTATCGTGCATGTCTTATGAAGCAAGTAAACAATTTACAGATCAACCCAGATTATGCTTGCGTTTTATGTTTTTCAAAAGAACATGCCGCCAATTGCACTGAACCCCAGATATCCTTGAATGTAAATACCGTAACGTGTTTTCTGTCCTTTCACACTGCAGCGAGGTAGCCCACCCGGAGCCTGAGCGCTCGACTCCACCGGTGAGCCCCGACAGCCCCGGCGCTGCCTCCCGACCCCGGTCCCCAGAGCAGGAGGCCCCTGAGATACTGGGGCCCGACTACCATCTGCTGTCCAGACGAGAGCGGACGCAAGCCGAGCTGCTGGTGGAGACCTTAGCCCGAGAGCTGCTGAGCCACGACCAATCCCTCGCCTCGCTCCTGGACGCCTGGGCGGGCAAAACCACCCTGGACCTGATGGAGGGCATCTTCCCATCGCACGGCAGCCGTCTGAGTGACAGGTGAGTGTTGAACAGATGGTGAAAGTAAAGCGCAGGGATCATGAATATAGCCTTACCCAATAATCAGGTGGATTTCAAGCAATAAAGCTGATTGTATTAGTGCTCACAGGTCACGGCCTAATTTTATTGCGATTACTCTGTTGTAAAGATAATGACACACTTCTGTCTGTTTCCCGTATTTAGTGCATAATGTTCCCTTGACTGATTCAGAGATGGTTTTGGATGATAATATTATGGTGCTTTGATGTATTCCATTAACTCAGTGATTACTGTACTCATTTAGCATATCGTTTACATGGTACACAACGTATCGAATGACTAATATGGGATTTTTAATGGCTGTTAATGATATCTAGAAACAGTTTTGCCAACTGCTTTTAACTGAAAGTAGCTAAAACTGGAAGCTAGATGACATAATGGCAAAATCACTGACCTATATAAAGATGAATAATGAATATAGATCAGTGGGTAAGATGAGGACTTAGATGAGGTTTGAAGTTGCTATATTTGTCCCTAAACTTTTAAAAGAAGTGTCAAAAAAGGTGGGGAGGTCGCTAAATCTAGCTACGAAATTGGCAAGAAACCAGAATGTTTTCCAGTAATTTAAATAAAATTTTAGATGAAATACTTCAACTTAAAACATATATATTATTATAATTTTTGCCTTGGTAGCTAACTTAAAAGAACAAAGACCAAATTTACTGAAGTAAAAAAAACTGTTATATAATAATAAAAAAAACATTAAATAAATATTTAAAAACTACAAATATGAAAAATATCCTTATTTTATTTTTAAAAGCATTTACTTATTTTTATAGTTTTTTTGTCATTTTTAACTCTTTTAAAATGTTGTATTGCTGTTTAGTATTAAAAAGTATATAAATATTTATATTATTAATTATAATGAATTGTTATATTAATATTTCATTGTAGAAAAATGAATAAAAATAGCTAAAGTGGCTATTAAGTGTTTTTTATCTTTTGACAAGGTTATTGTAATATAAATCGTTATCACTCCTCCAAGTAAAGAATAGGCTCCAAAAACATGACTTTATAATATATATTACAAAACAAAGTTATCCATGTAGCAGACTAAAACTAATAGGCTGATCTGAAGCGCTGTATTTTACCATAATTTGAAAGTGTTTGCAGAAAACATGAAATATATTCACTGAGACTGGGATCTCCAACAAAAACATACCAACAGCATGCTTGACAAGATATCAAACACGTGGGAAAACACAGATAATACAGATGAATGTGTCTCACCTCATATATCCAGAAAACAGATTGCCTTCAAAAAAATATTTTCTCCGCGCACATTCACTCTCAATAATAATAAGAGAAGCACACTGACATCTAGCGGCCGGTCGTGAAATGCACACATTCTCCATCTAACTGCTGAGTTGTGCATAACATATATTGTTTAATAACAATATGCAATTTTCTTTCTTCAAGTAACTTTTTAGTTCAGTGCACCATGATTATGCATGCATAAATAATTTACAAAACAGTGAACATGATTGCACTGCAATGTTTTATTAGGCACAATACCATTTTTTGCGCATGTACTAGAATAATAGCTTGTTTCCTAAATTTATGTATTTGGCATTTTGGTTTTTATGCAAAGCAATTTTTTTTTAAATCGGTTTCTGGATTTATTAACCGTGTGTACTGTGGCGACACCACAGTAAATTGCTTTAAAATGTTCGATAACAGTTTTGAGCCTGATTATGTGCGTGGTGCGTGTTTGTTCTGCTGAGCTAAACGTGTAATTATGCGTGCTCTGTTTGACTCGGGGAATGTGGATTTTAGCCATTCTCTGTCTGACAGAATAGGGCATTCAGGAGTAAAACTCTTTGTTTGGCGTCTTTGACCTCCATTAGGGCTCAAGATGGTCCAGATACTCTCTCTCAGGCTGTTCCGAGAAAAATGGAAACCAACCTGGACGATGAAGAAGATTACTTGAATCAGAAGAAGGTCAGATACGCTTTTATAAATGAACACATAAAAAATAAATGGGAATAAGAGTTTAGAAATGTATGTAACTGCAACCTATAAAAATTATACTCATGATGTATGAATATTTTTATACAGCATTTTACAGCATTTTATATATTTATGTATGTTTCAGCAACTAATAATAATATTAAAATATATTAATATTTTTAATACATAAATATTTTTATAGAAGGGTTTGACATTAACACAATAATAATTAGGAACTATATTTTGATATTTGTCATTTATAAATATTTATACATTTTCATATTTTATTTTATTTGTTTTAACATTTATTTATTATTTCAATTATCTTTAATGTCTACAAAAATGTCTAAAATATACGTAACCAAAACCTATCAAAAATATATTTGTAATATTTGTATTTGTAATATTTTTATACATTTAGCATATTTATGCAATAATTTTAACATCTAATAATAAGTAGTAAATAAAAGCATTCACCAAATATAAGCATTTAAGCAACTTGTTTTATGCACACACTTCAGGTTCATTTATGTAAATATGTGTTAACATCTAATAATGACTAAGAAAGTAAATAAAAGTTATTTAAATATATATTTATATTATAATTATAATTTTTGTTTTTATACACAGATGTTTTATTTGTTCAAAAATATATGTATAGTAGTATTTATTTATATATTTATTGTGTACTTTTTTACATTTAAAAATAACTAGTAAATATAAGTAAAATTAATTTTTTAAAAATATGAAATGAAATGATTAATCGCGATTAACTGCATCCAAAATAAAAATTAATTGTTTACATAGTATGTGTGTACTGTTTATATATTTAATATAGAAACATAAAATTTTTCTTTTATATATATATATATATATATATATATATATATATATATATATATATATATATATATATAAACACACACCATGTACACAAAAAACTTTTATTTAACTCGCAATTGATCCTTCGACAGCATTAATATTTCTACTATAAATATTTGTACACATTTATATCAATTTATTTTATTAACTTTTTATATATTTTAGATTTACGTAAACAAGTTCTGACATCTCCACTTTTGTACATTCTGAATTATACTTTAAAATACATTTGGCACGCCAATGAGCGCAAAGCCGTTCTTCGCTGCCTGGAGTCGGTGCTCGTTTGCGCTGACGGTGCAGTACTGGCGTCTTCCTGCAGGCGGAGCTGTTGCGGGCGCTGCGGCTGAGCACGCGCTCGCTGCGGGCGGAGAGAGACGAGCTGTCGGAGCAGCAGAAGCGCTTCACGGCTCTGGGCGGCAGCACGGAGGCTCTGGTTCAGCAGCGCTGCAAACCCAACGAGAGAGAGAAGTACCGCATGTTCGTCGGAGACCTGGAGAAGATCGTCAACCTGCTGCTGTCGCTGAGCGCGCGACTCGCTCGCGTGGAAAACGCCCTCGACGCGCTGGAGGACGACGACGCCGCGGAGGAGCGGGTGAGGAGGGAAATAAACGCAGACCCGCTCCGATCCGTTATATATAATATAACATATTAGTTTTAAGTCTCTTGCACCAATATCAGTTCATTGCGATCAGTCAAGTTTTATCATCACCCTATTTAAATGCACAAACAGGGTTAACTAATACTAAAACTGATGAACTGAAATAAAATAAACTATTTAAAAAAGCCAAAAAAAATAATATATATATATATATATATATATATATATATATATATATATATATATATATATATATATATATATATATATATTTATTTTTTTTTATATATATATATATATATATATATATATATATATATATATATATATAAATATCTAATTGCAATTATTTTCTACATACATTTTAAATATTTACATATGTTTTAACTTAAAAAAATAACTAGCAAATGTACATAACTAAAAGTAATGAAAAATGTATATTTTAATTTTTAAATATTTGTTACTGCTATATACAAATATTATGTGCGCTCAAGTTATGTAAAAAAAAATTTTAACACCTGTTTTGTAGCCATTTTTGTGTATTCTGAAATATGTTTTCGAATATAGATTAAAATATAAATAAAATGTTTCATTTCAGCTAGTTGCCAAAATAAAATTTCTCATTTAAATTTAGTTAAACCTCATGCACAAAAATGAATAACTAAAATGCTATACATATTTTTTTTTTTTTTTTTTTACAAATAACTGACAAAATGACTAAACCTTTTGGCTTAAAAATATTCAAAAGTAGCTGTAAATATTATGTAAAATAATATAATTACAGTAAAATGATGTTTGGAACTACATAACATTTTCACGACTGCTAACTAGAAACTCTTATGTAAACACAGTTTTTTATCAATATGAGATAATATATGCAAATAGGGTGTGTGCATACAGGGTACACAAAAAGCAAAGCAAATATGTCCTGCTCGTGTCGATCCATTATATTTGGTGCTGTCACATCCTTGCAAATTTTGCAAAGTGGCGTTACTAATGACATGCAGTACAGCTCTCCAAAACAGTTTGCGCTTAAATGTGTTGCCAGAACTTCAGACCGATATGATCAGGCATGTTATAAATCATCAGACTTTTCAAAAGTGATTGTGAACGAACAAGGATCTGGTTTGTAATGTAATGCAATCAGTCTGACGCATCTATTTTTACCCATAAATAAACGATTAGAGATCACTTTTAGAAGATTACAACATCATGATATAGGAGAGTTATGATGATCAATTTAATGCATCCTTCCAGAAATAAAAGTATTACTTTCTGAAATAAATAATAGCAAATATTGCATATGAGAGGCTGCATGTATAATAATAATAACTGAGAATAAGGACTACAACTATTTTTAGAAAGCGTATGTCTCATCTTACCTTTGACAGAACTAACAACAAGCAACAAACATTTCAGTTTACTGAATAAAGGGCTGATCCAGATAATTACACATTTCACACACTGACAAAGAACGAGAAATGCTTATTAAATGACATAATTTTATATAACAAGATTAATTTCAGACTGAGATAACGTCTCATCTGTAAATGACACAGAATCAGCTTCATCGGGAGAATTCATGACATACTGGGGTGTAAAATGCAGTCATATTTAAGGTTTTGCACGTGTGTGCATTTCAGAAGCCTTTCTCTACAACACATCAGAGCAATTCCTATATCTCCAAAAGAGCTGCATTTTAAGTCATGAAGTCATGTGCTTGTGCGCCGATGTTTATTTTATGATTCCTGTTCAACAGGCATCAGGGACTGTACAAATAAAACCTCAAGCACAATCAGTATCTGTTAAGAGGTGTTTCCAACCAAAAGGCGTTGTTACATCAGTATTTGCAGTATTATGACAAATATTAGACCCGTCATAAACGCATCCCTGTTTGCAGAGTTCAACTAGTCATTGCTTTAAACTAAAGACAGCTGAGGATTGGAGACTGCTGTCAAACAATTACATTTAAAACAATCGCATTTAAAATAAAAGATTTTGTTTACATGTGTGTGTGCCTGCTGTGTATGTTAAATATGTATATATAAATACATATGCATGTAAATATTAAAAAGTATATATACTAAATATATATTTTTTAAATCTTATATGCATACATATATATTTAAATACATATATATACACACTTAGGTATGTTTTCTAAATATTTGCATTATATATATATATATATATATATATATATATATATATATATATATATATATATATTACAAAAAACTTTGTTTATTTTTTGCTTATTTGCATGCATATTATTAGAATGTTAGCCATTTATTAGTGCTAATTAATGCATTATTCTACCACATACCTAAACATAACCGCTACAGCACTATTAATAAGCAGCAAATTAAGAATTTACTGAGCAAAAAGTATACAAGTGATAGTTAGACAAGTGTTACCTAATCTAAAGTGTTACCAAAAACTTGATAATATTTTATTAATCTAGAATCACGTACATATATAAAGACTACTATTTACTTTTTTTTTTCTTTTTTTTTTAAGATGTCTCACCAAGGGTGCATTAAATTTGCTGCAATTTTACTAATTAAAAAAGTGCTAAACATTTTAATTTATTTGTAAAATTCTGTTTATTCATGCAATGCAAAGGTGAATTGTCAGCATCGTTAGCGTCACGTAATCCATCTGAAATCACTCTAATATTGCTGATTTTCTGCTCAAGAAACATTCCTGATTATTGTTAACATTATCTTTCGCTTTCACTCAGTTTAAAGCATCCTGAATGAAAAAAGTATGAACTTCTGATATGTGTCTACAGGAATCGCTGCAGCTGAAGAGGAAGCAGTTGTGCAGTCAACGGGAAGACGCTCGCGAGCTGAAGGAGAACCTGGACCGGCGCGAGCGAGTGGTTCTGGACATTCTGGCGGGTTACCTGAGCGGCCCGCAGCTGCGTGACTATCAGCGCTACATCCGCATCAAACCCGCCCTTCTGATTCGCCAGCGCCACCTGGACGAGCTCATCCGGCAGGGGGAGGAGCAAGTGAAGAGGCTGGAGGAGACCCTCCCAAAGAACACTGACCCCGCCCCCCAAACGCCACATTGTTTTAACTCCACCCACTTGCCACGTCCCACCACTGTGACCTCACTCTGACTCCGCCCATCATACGATGACGTCTCTTACAGCAGAGGACGAATCGGAAATCAACGCAATGCACAAAGAAAAGTGCCTTAAATGAAGGAGACTATTTCTGACTTTTTAAAGTATAGAAGACCATAACTGTGGTTTATCTACACTAAACAACTGCACAGCGCATGTACACTACATACTTAGCGTATAGCACAACACTGAAGCACAATGGCACAAAACGCCTCGTTCTGATTGGCCGAAACACAAATAATTTCCAGCCCAGAGCACTTTGAAACACTATGAACCACAATGACGTCACGAAGACAAGAAACTACCGAACACGCAAAACACTTATTACCATCTATTTGAAATTTTTGTTGTCGATAAAAGCGACAGCTGATTATTTATGATTTTACGTTGTTTAGAAACTATTTTGTACTCTGTACGTTGCTGTACATACTCAGTCCCCTTGTGATTTTAAAATGTAGATGGTTAAGAAGCAGTATAGATATTGTATTTTTGTAAGCAAATGACTAGCGAGGGTGTTTTGGGGCGGCTTTAACAGGTGCTACTATATCTAAATCAGAAACCATAATGATGGTTCATCAGCACTTGAACACAGTATCAGTACATGGTTTCTGTAGTGATTAGGAATACAAAAAAATCTGTTAAAACTGAACATCATACTACTCGGTTTGATCACAATGCACACGCCCAAACTCTTTTGCCAATATGTTTTAATGTGTGGCTGTTTTTTTTTAATTTGGAGAACATCTTTTATTTACGAAATATCTAACCCCTGCACTGCATCTGTACGAGAAGGCCACGATAGCTCAGAATGGAAGCATTTATTCTTGTATGAGAGGCTGAACTGCTGTTGTGAACCCATACACATGCGATTGTCTTTTTTTTTTTGTTTTTGATGGGGCTAATCTGAAGAAAGGTTCAGCCATGCTTTACACTGTTTAAAAGCAAAAACAGCACAATTGGAAGGCAAAATAAATCTATTTTTTAAATACAACCTCCATGTTTTGCTTGTTTTGTGAATTCCAATAGAGACAAAATTTAGTTTAATTATGTCTTATAAACATACTATGGAAAAGGATAACGTTGAAGTAACACACAGCATATTAGTATATTAATAAAATGGTTTTAATCATTTTAGCAGATATATATATATATATAGATAGATAGATAGATATAACATGCATGCATACATTGCTATTTAGAATTTATATTAAATGAGTGGTGTACTTGTCAAATATTTATTTGTTCAAAAATATGCCAAGAATCTGAAATATTCACCACAGTTATGCCCTCATAGCAGATGATGTTTTGAATGTTTTGCATTTGTGCAAACCAGTTGCTCAAGCAAATAAAAAGGGCAGCGTTTTCTAGTAACAATTTAAAATATTTCAACATCTAGAAATCGCTTCTCACAAACAATCACTGAAAGTATTGATCACATGCATGGGAAAATTGGTCACCTGGTCAGAAGGTGTGAGGACACGTTCACCTTTATCTTGAAAGGATCTCTTTAGAAAGAATCAAGTCACTTGATACCGGTCATAATATGGTCAGTACTTGAAAGAATACTGCAACGGGAAACTAGCGAGGGAAAAGAAACTGCCAAACAAACAATGTAATGGTAACCAGATCACAGTTCAGGGTAACGACTAAACCATAGTGATATGCACTACTTTATTAAGGCTGAGCAAGCAATCTGAATCATTTAAACAGCAGCATGAAACCATTATATGCCTAATAATTATGGCATGATGAGAAATCAAAGAGAAAATGGTCTTTTCAAAAAGAAAGTGTAGCATGAAACAACCAAAAATGCTTGGTTGATTAAATACTTGATTAAATTCCAACAGTGTTACTGGTCTGTACCTTTAAGCACTGAATCAAAGGTCAAGACAGATTTACAAAGGTCAAAGTCTTTGACTTTTATTCAAATGATAAACGTGGAACATAAAGGTGCATCACAAACTGTAAATATTATGCAAGACTCAAGGCAGAGCAGAAATGCAGCCAACACACCCTGACACGTCGAAACATGTTGGCAAACACAACACTTTACAGCCGCAGATCAGGCCGAGATGTTTCCATGGAGCAAAAAAATGCTCCACTGTGACAGGGAGAGATAAAGAAAAACACCCAACTCCACCAGTCAGATCACACCAAATTCTCCTAAACTCTGTTTTCTGTATCTCTCGGATCAAAAAACAAACAAAAATAGGTTTAACCCAGCATGCAGATCATAAACCCCCGAAACTCAAGAGAGAACATTCGCTCCCACTTCAAACCACTCCATAAAATGATTCTGAGAGATATAAGAAAAGAGAGAAAGAAAACTTGACTCGGACGCTTAAGCAACCCTTAAGGAGGTCGTGAGTTACGGCTGTTTTGCGGCATCTCAGCAACAGCTTGAATGTTCTTAGAAAAGGTTTGGAATTTGGAGGGGTTTTCCTTTATTGCTCACCCAACGTAGTGAGATAGGGAGGAAAGGTAAGTTAAATATTAAACACTCTAAACCAGCTAGGAGCTTATCTGCGGTATTCATCACGAATGTGCTGGAGAACATCAACGTGTGAGATCATGAGTCACCAACTGCAACATCCCAATATGAAAAGCGAGAACTACATCGGTAAATGAGAATGAAACGCTCACATCGTCTGCATAGTTTCCTGGATTAAGTACAAAGAGGGCAGAAAAAGTTTCCTACACCTGCAGAGCTCAAGGGTAAAAACAATTACAGGGCACTGGACCAAATTTGTCCCTGCAGAGGAAATGAACAACTTGTTATGATCAGAACATGTATTTAAATGATCCTCAGTCTAAAACAGCAAGCTATTTTGTGTCAGTGCAGGCAAAACACTGTTGCACATAAGACTTGTTTAAGGGATAGTCCACCCAAAATTTAAATCCTGCCATCATTCATTCACCTTCATGTTGCTCCAAATCTCTATGGCTTTCTAACTTCTGATATTTAGAAGAACTGTGGGGTTGTTTTTTTTGGAAGGGTCCAAAACAACACTGGACCCCATTGAAATTCATTGCTTGCACGGGCTGAAAAAAATCCAACAGGTTTGGAACAACATGAGCGTGAGCAAATACTGAAGGAGCTATAATTCTTTGGGTGAACTATCCCTTTAGCATTAATAATACAAGAGAGGTGTATAATATCGACACACCGTTTTAAAACACCAAAATATGCAAACACACAAACCCATTTGTAGACATAAGATTATAAAACAAGAAAAAAAAGTATTGTACCGTTAAATGCAATTTTCCGTATTTTAATTATAAAAATAAGTGCTTTTTCACCAGCAAAAAGTGCCACCACTGTGAGAGACCGGGGTCTTTACAACAATCGAGCTGCTAAAAAGCTTCTGGACCAGATGAGACCCTCAAGTGAGACTTGTGTTTGAACAGTGCAGCGATAGACGTATGTCTTTTGACGTTCACCTTGGTCGTCGCGGGCCTCACGGACAGGTTTACTGGCGTCGCTGGACTACCACTAATGCGTTTTTGTGGTGCACCCAGAAGTTCTAAGATATCCCGTTGTTCGTCTTTGCTCAGATATTGCCACGGTCTCTTCCCGCTGCTGTCCCTTATCCGCACATCAGCTTTGAACTTCTGCACCAGGAGCCGAAGTAGTTTCTTATGGCCGTGAATGGCCGCCAAGTGGAGCGGCGTGTAGCCACACAAGGTCTTTGCGTTGACGTCCAGAGTCATCCCGGCTTTGTCGACGCCGTACCACAGCGTGTTTAAGACGCGATGGTCGCCGTGTTTGGCGATCCAGTGGACGACGGTGAAGCCGGATATGAAATCTCGCTTGCTCAGGAGGTTTGGATCATCTCGGAAGAGAGAGTAGATGTCGGTCCATGTGCCTGATGCCGCTTTGACAAACCAGTCATGCTCTCTGGGGTCAAGAGGGATGGAGGAATTTTTGATGCTGAAGGAACCATCGTGGACGGAGGTCGACAAGCTTCGCACAGATCCAGCAGGCGATGAGAAGTCTCTAGAAATTTGTCCTAGGCTGGAAGACTGCGAGACTAGGTTTCCCATGCTTAGCGTCGAGGACAGCAGCTGGAGACGGTTGTGCCGCGCCGAGATGCTGTCCTCTGGGAACGGCTGGTCCAGGTCTTCTCCGAGACTGCGACACATGCGACTCCGCAGGCGGGACGTCAAGCGGCGGACGATGGGTCCGTGACGGGTCTCTGGGGAACTACTCCGAGTAGACGCCCTAGAGTCCTCGTCCATGAGGTGACCCGTCGAGTGGTGCATGGACATGATGGCGCGGCTCGGTTGGTGCAGTTGCGAAAGCAGCTTTGCTTCCTGGGTGCGGCGCAGGAAAGCGCGAACATCGTTCCCGTCTTGTTCTGGGACAAGTCCTTGATCGCTTGGCCACTCATTGCTATGTGGCCAACCGGTGTCGGGCGGAGTAGAAGAAGGGGACGGAATCGAGAGGCTATCCCGACTTGAGGACAGGCTCGATGGGCGATGGTAAATCTGCAGAAACGTGGCAGGATTGTGAACGGACAAGCCGTGAGGCTCATATTCGTCTTGCTCCAGGATCGGAAATCCATTAAACCCCCCGTTTGGTCTTAGTAGGCTATCGTTGCTTCGGCTTAAGCCAGCTTGTTTGTACGTCTGGGAGTGTATGGGTGGGTGGTCCAGAAGGCATGGTGAAGACTTGTATACGTGAGACTGTCCGAGGGTGGAGCGCAAAGGCCATTCGTTGACGTGAACCTCAGAGGTGCTTTCCCTTTCATCTACAGGCGTCACTGTAATCTCGTAGTAAGGACAATGCGCAGGGTTGACCAAGGACTGCTCGCAACCATCTGCTTCCCTTGATTGTCTCTGTTTGACAACGCAAACGCCGTTGTGCTCCTGCTCCGTTGCCTCCCCTGCCGTTCTCACCTCCCATGGCTGTTCAAAGCTCTGGCCGCTCCCATTGGAGCGACTGTCAGTATCAGACGGGGTTGGTTTCGAAGCGCAGGTGTCGCTAACCTGCTCCTCACAGGAAGTGGATGCAGCAGGTTGTTCCCTCCCATGCGGAGACGAAGCTCTGACAGCTTTCTCAAAACTGGGAGTAGAGTCGTTGTTATTGTTGTTGAGGATGCCAGCAGCTGGCAGGATTTCAAAGCGAGCCGGGATCGTCAAAGCAGCCTGTGGTTTCCCGCTCGCCTCTTGTTTTTGTCCCTGATCTCTGTTTTTAGCGACGTCTCCGAGATGCGCACGGTATTTTCTCCTCAGCACAACATGGGAGACCCCCTCCTCCTGCCTCACGGTCGCCACACAGTTCACATACCTCTTGAACAACTCCCGGTTCTGCTCTCTCTCCTCGTCCTCCCGCAAAAAGCGCTTGTAGTGGGTTAACAAGTCCGAGTTTCGCACCGTCCCGCCGTTGTTGATGATGAAGCGCAGCACGGAGTCCTGCGTGAAGTCGGTGGCCATGCTCGCGCCGTGTGAATCTCTCTCGTGTTATCGCGCAATCACACTGAACCGGAGGAGCTGACAAAGCGGTTTGGTCTGTTGAGATTGTAACTCCGCCCACGGGTCTCTCTCTCAGTTCCACCTGCATACCTGCGTGCTGAGCTTACCTGCGTACCTTCTATTAAAGCTGCCCTATTTTGCGCATACTTGTTTTTGAAGAAAACGTTGACTGCTGTAATAATGCATGCATACATTTGTGTATGAATTAACTGTCTATTTAACTGTTGGAAGTATGGTATCCCTGCTGAAAAAAAAACAATGAATTTAATGATTATAATGGGAATTAAAATGGAAATATAATGGTGTCTACAGGTATGTGATGAATTCTATTGGTGGGACGTTAAATTATATTGGAAAAGCGCCCAAAACGCACTATAAAAAACATTAACTTTAACATTTCTGTGATGGTTTCTTTTGGGATTCTATTGTTTTTTGTGTTTGTTTTGCAATAATAAGAAAATCTTACACCTATAGCTAAAATGTACTGTATGTAAGCAATTGGAAAATTATATCAAAACCTAATAAACCCATGCATAAATTTATAGCTACGTATTTTAAAACAACATATTTAATCATGCACACAAGCACGAAGTAATCACTGGCACTTTTGAGTATTTGGTATTCTTTTTAATATTATTATATGTATGCATATGTATGCAATTTTTACATATAGCTAAGGTAATGTTCATTAAAAAAAATGCACGTATATATGTTAATATACGTAACATGTTAATATCTTTTCTATGCTTTCAAATTTAGCAAATAAGTCAAAATATATTTCATACATGCAACCTTACTAATATAATATATACAGAAAATCAATTTTGTGTTTTAAAAACGTATCTTATATTGCTTATAGACTATCAACAAGCATTGACAGATTTTAGACGCCATATTATATTCATAAATATAGGTTATTGGCCATGTTAAAATGTAAAACAAATCACATTTCTTATAGGTTTTTAATCATACGACAATATATTAATAGAAATGTGATTTCTGTACCTATATTACTTTTGCATATGGGCAGCTGCAGGAACATTTCACTACTTGAACTTACCTTATTAGATAAAACACTGCAGTTGCAGTAATTAATCAAATCAAATTCTTATTGGAATACAATAGCTACATTTTCATATGTCCCTCATTCGCTTGTCACTGCAGGCTTGAGATATTAACCTTTTCTCTGACAACTCGACCTATAAATCGTACCCAGAACACAACAAATGAAGTCTGGGTCTCCACAGCAAAGAACTGTAATAAGGGATTCTTTACCACAGCATTATTTCTCCACACACTCAAAAAAAATACGACAAGACACGAGCAGCTCAGTAGAGGTTTTCATTTATTTGAGCATTGGGAGGTTTCTCAGCAGCGGCCCGGATTGTCATCTGCGACCTCGGAGCAAAAGAGAGAGCTTTCGGCAGGAAGGTTATGATTAGCAAAGGAATGGTGACAGTCTAAAGCTTCTTCTGTTAGTTCAGAATCTCACGCACTTTATTCTACTCTTTATAACAGTTACATTACTAGGTTTAGAACAAGCGACAAACAGATCATCTAACCAAGTCACGTCATGTGTGATCTAAAGCCACAAACACATCTTTAATGCTCAGTATAAGGAAGTGATAGGGACATTATCACCCTTCGAAAGATCACACACTCACACACACACACACACACACGTCACAAGCAATCAGACCCAGCCGTGAATGAGAGTGTGCATTTGTACAAAACTAATATACATCTTCAGAAATGCCACTCTATTACTACGGCCTTTAAAAAAAAAAAAAAAAAAAAAAATTATGTAAATATATATTTATTACTATTAATATATATTTATTATTAAACAATTATTATATTAAAATAATTGTATTATTTTAATAAACATTTTATTTAATAAAATAATATTTAAAAGCACTCAAAAGAGTTGAGGGCTGTGTTTGACAAAAAAAAAAAAAGTGTTACAGATGAAGTAAATGACAGAGAAAAAAATTGGCAAACACATATAAAAAGCGACGAACAGGAACAATACCAGTTTCCACAGGTGGAGGGAAAAATATTTCTACTTTTTTTGCAAACATTTTTCCTTTATATATAGATTTTTTTGCAGTTTTTTTTTTGAAACGTACGTTTACGGTTATGAAATGGCATCATGCACAGAGTATGTTTTTTTTTTTGTTAGTATTTTTGGCCTCTCTCTTGCTCTGAGGTGAACCGATGAACGCCGAGCTGCTGCGGTTGTGTGATTGTTTAGCTGTTTCCTCTAGGTTTCTCTGACCGGTTGGAGAGGCGGGCAGGGGGAGGAGCCAGCGTTCTGCTGCGTCACCGGTAAACCCTGCCCTCCTCCCGCGGTTTCGGCCGTGCACGTGGGCGCCCCCTCCTGGGGACTCTCCTCGTTGTACAGCCGCTTGATCCCGTCGTAATACTCGTCCACCTCCATGTGTTCCACCTTCCGCTTGGCCGAGGACTTGCACGCGCGGGTGTGGGTGGTGTTGGGGTCAGAGGGTGCTGTCGGGGCGGGGGAGACGTGCCAGGGGGGCAGGACTCCCCCGTCCCGAGGCTCCGGGGCGTTCGGCAGGGGATGGCAGATGTACACAGTGTTAGGAGGCAGGGAAGCCGTGTGAGTGGACAGGCAACGTGCAACCAGCTCTCGACAGCCAATCAGCTGAGAACTGTCGATCTGAAAGACAGGAAGCAGAAAGAAAATGACTACTGTTCCGAAGGTTAGACAGCGTTTTAATCAGCAAGGTTGCATTAAAGACATCCGTAATGTTACACGGTATTGCCATTTCAAATAAACGCTGCTGCTTTGAACTTTTTCTACTCTGAGGATGCGGAAACAAACGTACCAGGGTCCACAAAAAAAACAGCAGAACGGTCGTCAACACTGATAATAATCAGACATGTTTCTTGAGAAGCGTATTAGAATGATTTCTGCTAAATCATGTGACACTGAAGTCTGAAGTAATGATGATGAAAATACATCTTTGATCACAGAAATAAATTACGTTTTACAATATATTTAAATAGTAATATTTCACAATATTACTGTTTTTATTGTATTTTTAACAAATAAATGCAGCTTTGGTGTGAGAGGTACTGTTTGAGCTTTTTATGTAAAAATATAATTACAGTAATAATATTTGTATATAAATATTCATTGTGTGTGTGTGTGTGTGTGTGTGTGTACACAAGTCATTTTCATTTTTAACTAAATTGAAATGAACCGATAAATAGTGTTGGTGTCACTAAAATACAATTATATTTTTATATATCCCTTTTTATTAAAATGTTTGTGTTTAGTATGTTTTATTTTTTGCCGCTTTCATTTTAAAACCAATTTAAAGTTAGAGATGCTACCTCAGCGACTTGTTTTTGTATTTTGCTATTTGCTTCAACTTTAGTTTCAGTTAACTACATTAACTCTGTTACTGTACGGTAGTTAAACGGTGGGAATTTAACCGTGTCGCAGTCATCCCAGTAATGTTAGGGACTTTTAGAAGGTCTGTATTTTTGCTTTCGCTTTGAGCTCGCTGCTGGCATTGATAACAGAGTTTGCTCCGGAGAAGTGACTGACCGGGCCTCTTCTGAGTTATGATAAGAGTTAAAGAGCCTACAGAAAAGCAAACACGTGAGACAGAGCCAGATTATACACGCTGCTGCAGCTTCAACGTATAGCCCGAGTAGACGAGTTCAACTAAACATCACGCATGAAAAGAGCCTTTGTAAGCGAAGAATAATGAGATGACTGGATTGTGACAAACGCGACTGACACTAGACCTAAAGGAAAAGTTTAGAGCCACCACAGATTGCTGAGATCTTCCCGAACGCTTCTTAATGGGATCTGATCATTTAGAATCGTAAAGTCTGCTTAGTTTGCTTAAAAACCCGTTGCACATAATCTACAAGCTTTCCGTCATCTCAGTGATAGTTTATGCTTCTTCAACAAGTAGAAAGCCTTAAAACTATGTATTTGAATATCATCCAAGACATATTATTGGGAAATATGCTGTTTTCATCGATTTACATCACAACCAATCAGAATATACAGCACTGTATTTTTTTTTTTTTTAAATGAACACTGCAGTTCTCTCAAGTTTTTGGAGCAGTTCTCACCTGTAACTTGTGCAGCAGGTCGACAGTGAGAGCGAGCCAATCAGGACAGAGTTTCTCCAGCTCCAGCGTGATGAGGCCGAGGGACAAAAGCGAGCCGGGCACCTGCAGCAGTGCATTGTGGGCCAGACAGTGGAAGAGCTGCTGGGTGAGCAGAGCCACGTGCTGAGACGGGTTCAGACCCGACAACGCCATGTTCAGCCGCCCAGACTTACAGCTCAGAACCATCGCATGGAACTACGGAGAGAAATCAATGGTTTTGGATGTCAGCTCCTAATCGGGTGAACTGGCAGTCCTTCAGCACCCGCGTGGAGAGCCAGGCTATTAACAGCAACCTCAATATGCCAACAAGTATCCTTCCTCAACACCCACATTAAGTAAAAGCACATTTAGCTCATCAAAATTCATTCCTCCTACTAGCAGCAGCAACATCAAATCTAATTTTTAAAAACCAAAGATCTTGAAGTTGCTCCACGTTTTTTGTATTGTTGTTGTTGTTGTTTTACTTGAGCAGCAATACAAATTCAGACAATGCAATTAAGAATAAAAACATTTCTTGAAACAAATCCCGTATTCAGATCCATAAACCTTCAACACGAGTACAGTAAGATGTTTGCATTAGCAAAAATGTTTAGTACTTTGGTAAACTAGTATAATGTTCTCTGAATTAAAATAAAGTAATATTATCGCTACTGGCCACCAATGGCCTCAAATAAATATGGTCATGGTAACATATCACAGGTTTGGTGACGTTAACAACATTAATTATAAATAATATACAAGTTATTAGGTAGTTTTTTTGAGAGTGTTTGCTTATGTCTGTAAAATCCTTTCAGTCAGATGTTAAATAAAACTTTCAAAAATTTCTTTTATGATCAATTTCTGTATTAAAAAAAAACGTGCTTTCAAACAACTTTCAACAAACATCTAAAACAAAAGCTTTTGTCTGCATAAAGTGTGTGTGTGTATATATATATATATATATATATAATATATATATATATATATATATATATATATATATATATATATATATATATGTATGTATACATTTAAGATAAATATGGAATATACAGTTAAAATCTTTATACGTGTCATTAATTCTATGAATATAAATATATACAAGGCAATACATGGACATATTTTCAAAAAATATAAAGTGTGTGTATTTATATAATAAATATATACAGTATACACACACATACATTGAGTAAACAATAACGTACATTTACATTTTTTTAT
>NW_025048699.1:1452500-1537500 GCF_018831695.1 Puntigrus tetrazona
CTCTCACACGTCGATTTAATATTAATAATTTCATAACAAGTGAATCAGACGTCGCTACATCAGACCTGTAATAATATTCAGCCAAAACGTCAACAACACACGTATCGTTTAATGAATACTCATTAATCATTTAATCAATATTCATATTATAAGTGGGAAACAAAAACTAGTATCAAGAATCAGCATCTGCGAAAAGAAATCATTTGTACTACATTTTCTACCCTTGGTAACCCTGTCAAAACAAAACCCAGCAACAACCATTCAGAGAGAAGGGCGAGCTATCGTCTCGCCAGCCAATCGTCGATGAAAGCCAGCAGCCAATGAGCGCTCAGAATTTTGGGCGGACTATTTGAACTCTGCATCTTAGAGCGACCGTATTGGTCCGTGAAACTGTCAATCTCTTAAAACGCAGACGGCTTTAAAACTACGCTTGCGTGTTTTAATAGCCGAAATGTTCAAATCGGATATAGCGTAACGATCACACATTACAAAATACAGTTTATTAGATGTGGAAATAATAACAGCTGTCGTTTTAAAACGCATAAAACTATCTAAACATAGCGACTTACGTTTCCTACGTGACAGGCCCAGGGGGAGGAGCTACAGTCAACATCAACAAAAGGAAAGAAGCAGAGAAAACAGACGAAAGATTCTCGGATACACAAACACAATATGTCCTTTTAACATCCCAGGTAATGTACCTTTATTTATCTTCAATAGCATTCTTTAGGATGTCCGTTTCCTTTTCAAACGTCTGTCTAGATTAATTGCCACGGTTTAAATGTTATGGTCGTATTTTTTTTCTGAAAATGGGCTTGATCTTTGGCTGTTTGTATTCACGGACTAGATTCTGACTCGAAGTAATCTGTACATTTCCCTTCGACTTTAATTGCGTTGTATGGCATTTTATAGATCATTAGCGTACGCCACTAGTGAAAATTATATTTATTTTACTGGAATAGACTAATCGCTCATTTTTTGGTCGTCTTTGATGTTTACTTTCAATAACGTTACATTTAAAATCAATTTCCGTAAATATGAGCCGAGCCGATAGATCCGTTTAACGTTTCAGTTGCCGATTTATTATACTGCAATACATCGTACATAAATACATAAATACATCATATAAAATGTAATGTCGAAAATAAACTGTACAGAAGATTTAAACCCCTCCCCCTCTGGTCGAGGTATTTTCCAGCTGAAGGATCAACTGGATGACATTCGCTTTCGATACGATTTAAACCTCGTCGTTCAGTTTAAAGTGTTTTTAAAACGACGATTTCACATTTATTTGAGCATCTCTGTCGGATTGGGTCGGGTTTATTTGTTTGGATGTCCTGTAGGAAGGCGTTAACCAGCGAAACCCGACACCGAGGCTCAGCTGAGCGGAGGGGGCTGGGCAAAAAACCTTGACCCACCGCCCTGGGTGAACGGAATTCACTCAACTTTGTTTTTTATGCCTTTTTTTAAAGGTGTTTTGACGACCTGAAACACAAACAAACTGAAAACATGGAGGCATTCAGACTGATGAAGGAACTGAAGAGCAATGTGGACCAGGAGGTTCAGTATCTGCCAAAAGAAACCGGACTCAGTTTGATCGAGTCCACACAAGAGGTGAACTAGCTCTACAAACCGTCAAAACACATTTATGAACTTTATAGCAGTTTTGGAAATGTGCACTGTATTGCTTTGCATTGCATACTTTTGTACGGTGACGTACAAAATCGTTTGCTCTTGAAGCGCCCGGCAAGACGTATCGATTTTAATCTTTAAATGTTATTTATTTCTGGTCCACACAGAACGGTAATGGAGTTTCAGCCAAATGTCGAGATGCCCGAGTGGAAGACCTCTGGAGCTTGACCAGCTTCTTCGGTTACAGCACTCAGACCTTCGTACTAGCCGTTAACCTGCTGGACAGGTTTATAGCTATGATGAAGGTAACCAGTTAGTTACAGGTCAATCCATCCGATTAACGCATTAAAATACATGACTGATCGCTTTTGTGTTGCCTACAGGTTCAGCCCAGGTATCTGGCCTGCATCAGCATCGGTTGCCTTCACATCGCCGCTCGAGTGACCGAAGAGGAGTGCAAAGTTTCGTCCAGCCACGAGCTCATTCGCATCAGCCAGTGCAAGTTCACCGTCTCTGACCTCAGCCGAATGGAGAAGATCATTTCGGAGAAGCTCAACTTCCAGTTAAAAGCCGTCACAGCCTTAACCTTCCTGCATTTGTACCACGCCATTGCACTTTCGCACACGTCCAACAGGTAAGAATGTCTGGCATTATCAAACTTCAGACTCCAAGCCAGATAAACTATTAACGTGCAGGTTTGACAATGGAAACTTTGACTCGTAAAGGTTGATAAACAGAGCTGGCGAGTGCACTTTGAGCGTTTGGCTGTATATGGGTCACCGTGACGGCATTCAGACATCAGAAACCAGGAGATTATCTTCTGACTAGGCTTGTAAATGACAAACAGCTCAGCTAACAAAATCTCTTTTTCTCCCTTTCAGAAAAGACATCCTGAATCTTGACAAACTGGAAGCCCAGCTAAAAGCCTGCCTATGCAGAATTGTTTTCTCCAAAGCAAAAGTAAGAACAACTTACACAGCGACTCTTGAAGTAGGTTACAAAGAAGTTTGAATTCTAATAAATGGTCTTTTTTTCTTCTTAAAGCCTTCAGTGCTCGCTTTGTCTCTCTTGATGCTTGAGATCGAGGCCTTACAGTCTGTGGACCTGCTAGAAATCGCCCAGCGCATACAAACACACTTGAAGGTAAACGTTCATAAGCACGTCAAACTTTTTAAACGTCACGGGCATCAATGAAAACTGTGAAGAAATGAAGTTTAATGACCACTGTTTGGTTCAAAGTAGTCAAGTAGTTTAATTAGAAAACTTGTACGCAGGAGTATACTTTTAGTTTCATCAGCACTTAAACGTCTGTGGAGTAGGAAGAATCCAAAGCTCTTAACCCAGTCCTGTTGCCAGCAGGCTATTGGTTTACTCCTGTCCGAAATGAAGCTGGCTCTCTGCCCTGTCCTTATGTAAGCTGGTGTCTAATGCAGCCGTGTCTGTTTGCAGATCTCCAAAGCTGACCTGGCGCACTGGCGAGGTCTGGTAGGTCAGTGTATGAGGGAATACTCCTCCCCAGAATGTGCCAAACCTGACCACAAGAAACTGGTGTGGATCGTCTCGCGGAGGACGGCACAGAACCTGCACAGCAGCTACCGCAGCGTCCCCGAGCTGCCAACCATCCCCGAGGGCGCTTGGGACGAGAGCGAGAGGTAAACACAGCTCACCTGAGGAGAAACACAGGCGTTAGGATGCCACACTCGTACTAAACAGTCAATAGATGAAACGGGAAAAGGATTATTCGGGGGTTAACCGCATACAGATGGTTTTGGTCAAGCTTTGATTACCACAGAAAATCATTTAGACTCCTCATTCAAAAATATGTTCCTTTTGAAATATTTCTATGGGACAAATGTACTAGTTGAAATGAAAAACTAAAATTTAAAGCTATTAAAAATTGGAATAAAGCTACATAAATGAAATATATATTTTAGTTAGTGAAAAAATAAAAAAAGCAAAATAGATCAAAATAAAATACACTATTCTGCCATCGAACATTATTTTTATGAGCTCATCAGGAACGCCTGCCACATTATATTACACATTACAATAATTATATTTTCATATTCTACTGTTAACAGCTTAAACATCAGGACAGACCTGAACATAAACTTGGGAAGAATTTACGTAAAGCACGCCTGTCAATTTTCCCTCACAACTTCTGGTTTCAGTTCGATCACAGTTTTTCCCCGTCACATGACATGACTTAACCTTGGTGTTTTACTGACACACGCCGCTCGCGTCACAACCTCGTCAGCACAGGCTGAAGTTCCTCCTGCACACCCCACCCAGCGTTACACTATCAGGAGTCTTTACGGTGTTACTTGATAACTACAAATAGTTAGTCACGTCCTAGCAACCAACCCAGGAGCGTTTTTCACGCCAGGAGCAATAAGTCATTCCTGAGGCTCACTAACACAGCTGATTACAAGCTGAAAATCCAGACAGTACGTACGGTTCTGAGATTGCTAATGGCTTAGACATGCATACACACCAAACTAGGTGCAGCAGCGGAATGTAGGTAGTGAATGGTGAATATTTACAAACTAGTTACAGGTTGTGCTGCATCACCTGTGAGTAAGAGAAGGGTGTGTGAGGTGGGGTCAGTCTGACGAAGTACAAAACAAGATCTGACGTCTGACAAGTGTTTTTTGTTTCCTATTATGTAATATTCCAGGTGAACCGCATACATGATTTCAGTCAAGTATGTTTACAGTGGATGTCTAAATATAGATTTATATAGATTAAACGAAACTACGAAAAAACAATATCCTACAATCATTAGAAATAGTTCTTCTATTTGAATTAATATAGGGAGGAAAAAAAAAAACAATTGGATAAAAACTTGCTGAGATTTATTTATTTTTTTTTAAATAAAAATTACCAACAACATCAATATAAAAACAGGAAGTTAAAGTTACTGACTATTACCAAGTTTACCCCTTCACCCATTAGGTTTACAAACTGAACACTAAAAAAAACTAAGGACTAAAATGTTAAACTACGAAAACGATTATGGATTTACATTAAAAATCACAAACTGAAATACAATTTTTTAAAAAAAAGTACAAAAATGAAAGCATTATTATTAGAAATTACTTTTAAAAAAAACAAAAAGAAAAATGGGGGGAAAATAATAGCCAATTCTAAATATTTTACTACAATAGTTTATAAAATACTAAAATTACCCAAATAATGAAATAAATGAGCGCGCATCTGACTGTTCTTTCTTCCTTTCACAACAGTGAGGATTCAAGTGAAGACCTGAGCTCCGGGGAAGAGAGTCTGAGCAGCTCACTGGGCAGCGACGCCGAGGGACACTACTTCCCTCCTAACTTCCTCTCACGGGCCCGTAGACTGTAATACGCTATAACCACTTGCCAAGGTGCACAACCACCAACGGAGACGTGGCTTGCCTGTCATCTTCCAAGATGACGTCACAGACCTCTCCTGGCTAAAATCCTCGAGTTATACGGCGAGGTGCCATTGTGCCTGGGTTCAACGAAACCACCGAGTCCAAAATATCAGAATTGTATTTTAAAACTCTTCTTTTACGGCTACACAGAAAGCCAGTCCGCATACTGTAAACATCTCTTTTGATTACTCGTGTTAAGCTAAAAATGAAATAATTCAGCACTGCACAACACTGGCAGCTAAAAACTTAAAGAAAAAAAAAAAAATATGATGTAGCCGTAGCATATATAGTAGTTGGTGCATGTTCGGATTTGTCAACATTCCAGGCGGCTCAATATGACATATCCAAGGTACACTAGACTGTTAGAGAACAACTTGAGACTTGTACTTTGGTGCTTTGCACAGTTTTGTAATATGATTGTTAAGCGTGTGACAGCGGGAAAGCTGCGTGCCTGCTGAACTGCCGTCCCTCTGAGGACAAACAATCAGAGGTTTACTGTGTGGTGCGCATGGTGTTCGCAGAAAAAACGGTGGATTGTTTATTTTTCGTGCGTGTATGTGAGCGTGATGTTGTTAACCTACTTGCCAACTTAGTATAAGTTTCACTTTAGCCGACGTATGAAGACAAATACTGTATGTTGAAAATGTGCAACAACAACAAAAAAACCTAAAAACCTTATAAAATGTAAAAAATGTCAATATTTAAAAAAAAAAAATGTACATTTGTATAATGTAAAAAAAAAAATGCATATACGTTCTGTATAGCATCTTGTAGATATTAACTTATTTATTGTTATTTTTGTCATGGTAATATAAAAAAAAAATTCACAATTAAAAAAAAAAAGCTATTTTGAAATTCATTCAGTCTCCTGTTTTGCTTAGCCTGGGTTAGCTGAATCGGTTCTGTGTTCTTAAGAGACTCAGCTATCCCCCCCCCACACACACAAAATGGCAAACAGACAGCAGATGTTGTAAATCGCCTCGGTGCCGCAGGATATTTTACACCGCAACAGTAAGACAAAGCAGAGGCTTCACGCGACTACGTCATGATCTTATCAGCTGATTTACACACTTACAAACAAGCAGTGCATGATGCAATTCTGCTCAGTGTGAAGCGATTTTCACCAAAAACAGGAACTTATTCTTAGGAGAAAACAACCAGCGCATGTCTAGTCAGCCAAGGCTGAAAACAATCTTTCTGTTCCCTTGTAGGAACAGGTGGGCAACATGCCATAAAAATACCACAGGATCAGTTTCATTACACACAAAGCACTACTACATACTGCTCAAAACTAGAATGAGAATACTAGAAAAACCACGCAGCAAGCATTCAAAGACGTTTTCGAATATGGAAAGTGATAACGTTGATATTTTCCTCTATAGCCACCATAGAAGTTATGCCTACATGAAGTGAGAAGACCACTAGCACGCTCTAATTGGTTCAGATAGTAAACATTTGTTATTCATTACAAACGGACAAATATTTGTGCAGTTCCTCACACAAGCTCACTCCCGCCTCGAGATTCTCGCTCAAACATATCCCAGCTTCTGTACAGTACCCAAACATTTGACACCACACAAAAAGTAGGTCACTTGCCTTGCTGCATTCCTCGTTCGGAGGCGGATCTTTAGAAGCCCATGCGAGACTTCTTCTTTGGCTGGGAGGCCTGAGAGAGGCTTCTCAATTGGGAAACTCTCTGGGAAGACAAGGAGGGACGAGATGGAGTCTGAGAAGAATGTTGAATCCGAGATGAAGAATGTCCACCATCCGTTGTGGAGTCCTGAGTCGACATTTGGGACATTGGAAGGGAACTAGTGTTAAACGTCTTGAGCCGTTTTAATTGGACAGCTGGCTGTTTGGAGGGAAACGTCGTAATAAGACCCCAATCCATCTCCGCTGCAACACTAGGACTTCTAGAGGTCGGCCATTCAACCTGACAGTAGAGATGAACAACGCATCAAAAATATTGTTAAAAAGAATTACGATGGTCTGCTGCGAGTAGAAGTGACATTTTAAATATTGTGTATGATGTTTTTGCTCATTTCAAGTCAAACACAGAAAATGGCACAAAATACAAGCCTGATTAGTTTAACTCAAACACAAAGTAAACGAGGGGCAAAAACCTGTATTAGTAGTTGAAATTATGACGTTTCGACTAGTTAATTGCATCCAAAATAAGTTTTTGCTTGCATAAATGTGCGTTCTGCGTATATATAATATAAATACACACACACGCTATATATTTAGAAAATATTTACAAATGTATTTATATTATAAATACTTAACATAAAAGCATAAACTTTTTTCTGAACTGTATACATGCAAGTGTCTGCATTTACATGTAACAAACCTTTATTTTGGATGCGATATCACGATTAAACGTTTGACAGCACTAGTTTTGGCACATATTGGTGTCGATTACTATACGTTTCTACTACTTCAACGTTTCATTAAAACAATTTATCCGGATAACCATAAAGACTTAAAAGTTAAAGGGGTTGGTATGATTGCGCTTTTTCAAAGTCTCTTGTCTTCAGTAAGGCTGTGTTTTTGTTTGGGTCAAAAATTCAGTAGGAATTTTCTATATTAATACAAATGTAAAATGTAATTTACGGAGCTGATTTTTCAACATCGTTACTCCAGTGTCACATGATCCTTCAGAAATCATTCTAATCTGCCGATTTGCTTCTGCAGAAACATTTCTGATTACCGACTCAAAACGTATTTCTAAATAAAAACCTTATCGTCTTTACTGTCACATTTGATTATTTTCATGTATTCTTATTGAATGAAGGTATTACTTTAAAAACAAAAACCCCAAATTTTTTATAAACGGAAAAAATATAATTTATGCCAGTTTAATGTCATTCATTTCTCATTAAACCAGCATAAAAATCTATGCGAGTTACCCTGATTCAAGAGAATCATTTTAATTGATCAGTTTTTAAATGTATTTATCATAATTTTTTCAAAACGTCAAGCTATTGGTTACAGGTATGACCACAAACAGTTATAAATGATCGTTTACTAGTATAAAGGAATCCTTACCTCAACGGAAGACTTTGACTGAGATGTCAAAAGGTCTTGATCAGGCCTCGGAGGAGTTCTTCCAAAAGATCCGAGCGATTTCTCTGCAGTCGACTGTTCATTTATAAACCGCCTCAGTATGGTGGGGCTCTTTTTGTGGATCTCAGTTCTGGCCCTCCATTCATCCATGTCCGCACCTTGCGAAGTCGAGTCCTCCAAAGCCTCGTCTCCCGAAGTAAGACCCTGACTGCCCGATGAGAAACCCGAGATACTCTCCTGGTAGCTCGCAGACGAGGTGAAGCTTCCAGAAAGCGAGATGCGACTGCGAGCTTTGGCTTGTTTCTCTCTCCGACGCTTTCGACGGAGGGCCGCGACTTTCTTGTCCCGATTCAAACCCAGCTTCTCCTCCCACCAGTCCGTCCACTGACCCTCCCACGCCGCAACCAACCGCTGGCTCAAGTCGTCAGGCCAGTCGTCGGGATCTACAGGATCAGGAACCGGCTCAATGTTCAGGTGACGCAGGTAAGTATTCCCATGCAAGACCATCTCCTTCTTCTTCATGACCTCTTGAAGGTCTTTCCTCAGTGTCTTGAATCGTTCTTCCTTTGGTTTATTTGGATATTTGCCTACCATGCTATTTAAATTGTCCGTTCTGATCCGCTGAAAAGCAGGGCGTCGCTTTTTGACCTTTTTAAAAATGGGCTCAAACCATTTGTTCCAGGCATCTTGGAGATCTGGATCCTTGCTTGGGTCAGGCGGTCTGGTGGAACGAGTTGGGTTAATCCCAATAGATCGACTTGGTTCTTCTTTCCTGATATTTTCATTTGTATCTGAAGCATTTAAAATATCATTATCAACATTGTCGATTACTTCCAAATGACGAAGCGCAGCTCGCCACACCTCGGTCTCAGAGTCGCTCTGAACAGATTGGTTTTCATTGTTGGCGTGGGGCTGCATGCTCTCGCCCTCTCCGGTTTCTACTGTAGGTTGCACACAGACAGATTGTTCTGGCGCGTCGTTGATGCTTGCGGTCTGATCTGTGTGCAGCTTCAGCGTTTGGTAAAAGATGTCCCCGGTTTCTGTGAGCTGGAAAACAGACAGGTAGTCCTTCTTCTGAACAGCTGTGAAACCTTGAGGATGAACGCAAAAGCAGCACATTAGTCTGATAATCACCGCACCAAACGACAAAGAGCAGCTGTATGAATCCTTGAAATAAAACCCAAACCCACAAAGGCTGTGAATGAATTAATTAATAATATATGCAATTCAAGTTTTAGAGTGATGCGTGGCACTGTGTTGTTTTACACGCCTTAGTTCACTGCTCCATCACTGCACCTGCTGTGAGTTTTGGTCAGATATAACGTGCATTTGATAACAGATGCCAAACATCCTCTCCTTACTTGTGCTGAGAAGTACAAGGTTATAAGGTTTTCCAGCCAAAAAAAACTTAATGGTTCAACATTAGAATAGAATTAGTTAAGAATATTTTCTTAAACACTATTTTAAAGTGATTTTTAATAATTAGTTTTATTAATTATAATAAATGGAGAGTTTATTTAGGAAAAAAAAAATTCAAAAATCAATTTATGATGTTATGTTTTATTGGTTTTTACTGTGTTAGTTACCCAGAGTCCCAAGTTTTCATATGCATTTTTCTGTTTTCTCGTTTTCATCATCCTTTCCTATCAAAATTATTGTATATGTGAAAACACAGAAAATCAAACCTGGCCCGAATCTATTCACGAAACGTTTGAGGTAGTGCGTAAATGTGCTTGTCACAACGTGAGGTCGTATTTATTTTTTAACTTGCAAAACATTGAATGCAAAATTTAGACTGATCTGCAGTTGGGTTATTTTGATTAAGTGTAACTGGAATGCATAATAAAAAAACCTGTAAAAAAATAAATAAATAAAAAAATAAATAATAATAATAAAAATTGCAACTGAATTAAAAATATATATATTATTTAATTAATATTGTAAAACAAATCCCAAAATTGTTGACCAAATTGTGCCGCCCTACAAACCTAGAGTTTTTTTTTTTTAATTGCAACCTTGCACACTTTTAATAAATTAATCTGGGAATCACATGACAACCCCAGCTGAGTTGTTAGAGGTCAGCTCTTTAACAAAGCAATAAATGCGAAATGGGTTATGCTTTGAGAGACAGCTATTTCATGGAGTAAATGCTTCATTCTAGTCCAAACTGTTGAAAAGATAGTAAAAGCATCCGGACCTGCAGCGGGCACATTCAGTCTCTTCTGAGCGTGGTATCTCTTGTGGGGTAGCAGGTGGTTTAGGTGGCTCAGACTCTCATTGGGGCTCAACAGCTTTTGAATGGAACCCCGAGTCTGACAGACTTGCTCTCTCCCACCTAAGAGAGACAAAATTAACATGCAGTCATTTACTCCGCTATCTAGAAAAATGCTTTTATGCAAAGAGACACTTCTTGCAGAGCAGGCCTTTAAGTCGCTCTGAGTCGTTCACACAGGACACATTATTGCAAACAAAAACATCAAGATGCAGCAAAATTGTTTACATTTCAAAATAATTATCTTTCTCTATCCGGTGCATATTTCCAGGTAACATACAAACAGGCTGATAACGATGCACTGCAGTTTGCTTTGGATGAAAGTGTCATCCAAATACGTGAAAGCCCAAATTATGAAACTCCTCACCCGTGTACTGCAGTAACATGAGTTCCTGTGAGTTCTGAGCGCCCAGCAGCAGTTTACACGTCTGGCTCGAGCTCTGCGCTGGCAAATCACAGGAAAACGTCGGTGGAGACTCCATCATATGGTCCCATTTCAGCATGGGGATAGTGGGAACCCGCTCGTCCATGATGTAGGTGGAGAACTGCAGACAAAGAAGTGCTTTAAATCTCTTACACTGCACAGAAAAGGCTTCAGACACCAGTAACAGTGTGAGCCTTTAAATATGAATAGTTTGTCAAAAACAGATAACTTTTTTTAATTTAAAAAAATCATGTTATGTTTTTGTGTTTTGTTGTGTTGGACAGCTGTATTTTGTTATTTTTTAACAAATCAAAATAACCCAACTGCATGTTTGATTAAGATTAATTGGAATGAGCAATGAAAAACATTAATTTTTGAAAACACATTCTGTTTTTGCAAATTAACTCTTCATATACACTATTGTTCGATTTCTTTTTTAATTGAAATGAATACTTATATTGAGCAAGGATACATTAAAGTGATCAAAAGAGACAGTAAAGATATTTGTAATGTTACAAAAGACTTCTATTTCAAATAAATTCTGTTCTTTAGAACTTTCTATTCATCAAGGAACCAATACACAAAAATATTAAGCAGCCCAGCTGTTTTAATAATAATAATAATAATAATAATAATAATGTTGCCTGAACATCAAATCAGCATATTAGAATGCTTTCTGAAGGATCATGTGACACTGGAGTAATGATGCTGAAAATTCACAGGAATAAATATCACAATTTAAAAATATATTCAAATAGACAACAGTTATTTTAAATTGCAATAATGTTTCACAATATTACTGATTTTACTGTATTTGTAAACAAAAGCAGCCCAGGTGATCAAACAAAGGCCGAAAACAAAAAAAATCAGAACCCTAAGCCTTCAAACAGTAGTGAAGAATTATAATACAATGGCATTTAATTATTACTCTATTCATATACGACTGTATTCGTGTTTACAAAGGTAGTTCAAAGAAATACAGAAACACCATGGCAGTGCCAAGGTGCTTTTTGTGGTCAGGATCAGCGATACAATACATTCAATAAGGAAACGTTCCACAGCGTTAAAGATCACGTCTCTAATTATACTGATAATGATAACGTTTTCAGTAAGGGATAAAAAGGTTCAGTGTTGTGTGTTTTGAATCTAATGACATTTGATACAGATTATCATTTGAGGAAGTTCTAATGGATCTCCTGGAAAAAGCACAGGTTGAGACAGCGCTGTCACACCCTCAGACGTTACGTGATACATGACGGAGTTTACCTGGGTATTAATGAGGTGGTGATGGGCGTGGCATTTACTTAGGTATTTGGTGAATATCACCCGCTCTCCCGACATACAAGCTGGAGTCCTTCCGATCCGGAACAACGTGTGATTGCTATCAGCGCTCTGCAGAGAGGAAGTGACAAAGATCAATAAGAAATTGAGAACTAGATACAAGAAACAAGGGAAAAATAACAACACTGTAAACAAAACATTTATAAAATATATTAAACAAATAAACAGTAATGATCCTATATATATATATATATATATATATATATATATATATATATATATATATATATATATATATATATATATATATATATATATACTAATACATACATACAAACATTAGACAAACTAATTTGTTATGGCAAAAATTAGACAAAGAATTACACAATAGTATTCCATAATGCCATTAAATTTTTATTACTGTGTTCTGCTATGAACAATTGAATTTAATACAATAAGGTTAATAATAAAATATAAATACAATTATATTTTAATAGTTATTTAATATTAAATATTATTAATATCTAATACAATAAGAACATCAATACCTAAAAAATACTTTTTATATCATCATCAATAAATAATTTAATAATAATAATTATTATTATTATTACTACATCCATAATAAGTAAAAAAATGTGATATGATAAAACCTATAAAATATTATAGATTTAACTATTAAATTACATGTAATAATTCAATATGTATATTATCATATACACAATTACATTTGATTTATAAATACATAAGATATACATGATGCAGAATTATGTATATTTTTATATTTTAGTGTATTTGCAGCCAGCCAAATACAGTGAGATTTTATATTTAACCAATAATAAGATGCTTTTATCCAGAGACTTGAAAGTGAGAAACATTAAAGAAGCCAATATTACAAACATACAAGCCTGAATTGAAAGCATAAAGTGAAGTGCAGCCAAAAAGAGAACGAGACTTTATTTTAAATGAGTTACAGTAAGAACCTCTGTTAATGGCTGTAGATTAGATAGTCCTCAGGGTTCACAGATGAGGTGTGTCCTCAGCTGTATATTTATCTTTATCTCAAATTATAGAATTAATCATTCATGAGTGATAAACACTGCAGGGTATAATTGTATTTTTTTTCCTTTGCAAAAAAATGATGCTGCTTCTACACCGATTAGAGCTGTTGGTTAGAGTAACAAAAGGAATTAAATGCACACACTGCATTCTAATAAGGTGATAAATGTTCGTGAAGGGCTTGTTTTTATATAGGATATCAAAATGGGTTTTGTTCAAAAATAAGAGGCGTTGTTTTACCCGAATGTCTGTAAGCTCCGCCCCTGTTCTATCGGCGTACACCATCACTCTCGGGTGAGAGGAGAACTCACACCATCGCCATGGAGACTTAGCATTGAAGTACAGGTTGGAATCTTCTTCACGGAACTTCTGCAATCTGAAAGAGAACAGAATGTCACAAACCTCTGGACAGATTACAACACACACACACACACACACACACACACACACACACACACACACACACACACACACACAGCTTAAGACTTATTAACCCACTAACCAGGGCTCGAGTTTAAGTGATCATAAACTTAACATCAGAAGTGACAACAAGCTTTTTTTAGTATGATTTGTGGTTGCGGTGAAGGCAATATGGAAACAAATTTGCAATGCATTACATCTTCCGGTGGTATTTGTGTTTACGACAAACGCATTTCACAAATGCACTGCAGTTCATTGTAAAATCATGTGGCTTTTTATGGTTTATGAAACACAAAATGTGAAATTTTTAATTCGTTTTAAGTGGACCGGGTTTTTCCTGTTTGAAAACACATTGATACATCATAATAGTTTTAAAATACAAATCAAGCACTATTTTCAATATCTTCTAAAACTAAGAAAAATTATGCTGAAATAAACCAAATATCAAAAAAAAAAAAAAAAAAAAGTTACAATTAAAGAAAGTAGCAAAACATTAGTTCAACTAATTATTGCATTGACAACTAAATTAAAATAATAAAAAATATTAAACACTAAAAATAAAACCTAGTTGTTTGGTAAAATTATGAAAAGTAAAATAAATATAAATTAAACCTAAATTGATTTTTTTTTTGGAATAAAAACAATAAAACTAGCTAAAGTAATAAAAAAAAATTTCACTACAGTGCATAAATAATACTAAAATAACAAATATGACCTTTAACAGATGTCATTAACAATAATGACTAATGAAATTAAATTACTGAAATATTAACTTTTTTTTCTGAGATTCTAAGGGTTTCACCCGATCTTTTGAAATCTCTGAACTAGTTTAAAATGTGACTAAATGTAAAAATAAGCCACTGTCTTGAAGCAGATTAAAAGTGAGGACATAAAAACATCTATTACTATGCTCTTGGGTACTGGATGAACTGAACTGAAGAACAGTCTGCAGAGGAAGCTGATATGATGAAGATGTTGGAGCTCCAAGCTCAGTGAGGAACATATTGTTCTTACACACGTACCCTTTTTTCACCGTCCAAAGATAAGCTGCCCCCCGCTCATTGACCACCGCGAGCTCACTGGGGAAGTGTGGACTGTAGAGAGAAAAAAAACACACTGTTTTAACTCAAGTTACAGGTTTATCTCGTTACAAAGGCTAAAATACATCCTATAGATCCAGAAAATATCCTAAGCCACATTCCTGCTTCCCTTAAGACAGCTGCCAAGACAAAGGATAGACAAGATTGCCCAACAAAACACACAAAAGCATGAAAAATATGATAACTGTCCGCTCTAGGACACAGAAAATTAATTGTTAGTTTAAAAAAAGGAAATGCCTTCCACGTATGTTAGACCTTGAGAGTCATGAAATCAATTTCAGTATATTTTTTCTAGATTCTGTGTTTCATGACTTTGCACAAACTTATCAAAAACGGTGCCTAACAATCTAAAGCTTAAATTAAACATTTAATTTACAACAAAATGCTTGCTTTTTTTTATATATGCTGCACAACAGAAATTAAAACTGTAAATTAAGACTGTATTGCATTCCTTTAAAATACTAATTATTACTTTGAGAATTAGTACACGTTAGTAATAAACGTCATAATTCTTCAAGTTACTAGTCAATTTTGGTACGAACACAAGTCAGCAATGCTTTCACTCGTTCAGCTCAATAGTAAAAAAGTAATTTGATTATCAGGATACTCAGAAAGGAAGTTCAGCGCCAAAGGTGCTAGAAGCTGATGATTTGAATAACCGCTAGAGACATTGTCCAAATCAACTAGACACTGGACTGTGTGAATGATTAGTAAACCAGCAGCGAGTCTTCAGGAAGGCCCATCAGGACTGCATTTGGAGAGGACTGCGAGATCTTTCAAACACACCTGACGGTGATGCAGGAGAAGCGATCTTTTGTTTTGATGACGTCCAGTAACAGCGGCTTTATTTCGTCTCCTAGCAGCCAGACGCCACAGAAGAAATCTGACCGCACAGCCATGTTACCTGCACACAGAAGTTTTGAAACGCAATCCGGTTTTACTCTCTTGATATATATTCATTTTCATAAGTGCTTTGAGTTTTATTGGTAGTTGGTAGCCCATGCATTTCTCAGATCTCACCTACATCCTCCATACTGCCCAAACTGATCTGTCTGATCGTTCCATTCAAATAATAGACAAAAGGCTTGGAGTCCATGACAAAACTAGGAGGCTTGTCATCCCTGAACTGCTGCGCCACCCTGAGGATGTCCGAGGAATGGCAGTAAAGGAAATATACAGAGACGCAATTCTCTGAAGATTGAAAACAGGTTGTTTTAAAGGACGTTCTTTGACTGAGCGAGCTAGAAAGAAGCCTTAAGAGTTTGCCAAAAACACTAGACATTTACTGTGCAACAAATACACCAATAACATGCAGTGTAAGAACAATATAATGTGACACACACTGGGGACTCTTATTTTAAATTGTATACTTCAACAATATGAAGGAGCTAAACTAACAACGCTGAAATAAGATGAAATATGAATATTAGATATAAATGTAGCCTAAGAGAGCTAGTCTAAAATAAGTTAAATTAATAAGTCTTGTTAAATTATTTTAAATATTATCCTAAAATCATTTCGTTTAATATTTGTGGTCAAAATGATTCATTTTTTGCGAACTGCTCTAAAAGCACGAGCCTGTAGAGTAGCTTTTGAAATGAGTTTTATTAAATCATCACCTTTTGAAGTTTAATCATGATATCTGATGATATTTTCAAGAATATCGGTAACCATTGACTTCCGTAGTGTTTTTTTCCATACTGCGGAAGTCGATGGCTACCATCATCTTTTTGGGCGAGTAAGTGACAGAACTTACAATTTTGGGAATTTACATTCTCTTTAAAAGATAATAAAGATTTGCGTTTTAACATTTAAGGTATTTTGATGTCTTTAAATTTATAAATGAATGCTTTTTTTAGCAAATCTCGATGCTGAGGTGTATTTAGATCACCGATTCCTTAATAAAGTTAATCACCATGGCGACAAACTATGACGCGACTGCAAAAGAGGATACTGAGTTTGTCCATTGCTTCTCCGCTGGGATAGATCAGACAGCCATCGCTGTAGCCCCGGGACTCGTGTAAAGGCACGTATCCCAGAGCGCCCCCTGTGGAGTCTGCACAGAACTTCCTCTCTTCCCTCTGAAACGTCAGCTCCTCGTGGAGGAGCGGGGCCAGGACAGACGGAGGAACGTCGCTCACGATATCGCTCAACAGATGATGCAAACGATGAATCTTCCTGGAGTAAGACGCCATCTCACACCTAACGGATAGAAAAGCGCACCTGAGGTCTGATTCGGATTGTTTTTAGGCGTTTTGAAACTAAAACATCACCATGTACGTTATTTACTTCAGCTGTTGTTTCAGCGCGTTTGCAAAACACTAATATTTTACCTTTTATGATTTAATCCTTTTATGAACCTCATGGCCCAGCGCGCTGACACAGCATCCTGATTCGCAAACAACAACAGAAGACGGCTATTACAAAACCACTAGAAAACATAAAAAGGCCAGAAGAATAGAATTCGGAGCTCTCTCGCACCTTCGGCCGATTCTTTTTGAAAGATAGGCTGTCCTGAAGCAAATGTCCCATTGAGGAGAACGCATCCATACAATGATGCTGGTAAAAATACTGCATCTGAAGGGAGAACAGAGAGATGAAAGGTCACTTTAAAACAAAAGTGTTTAAAAGTTCTCTTTTTTTATGCATCACACCGCTTCATAAACTTACATGCTCTGGAAAATCCATTGGATGCGGAAGATAACTGGAAAAAACTTTGGCATCTTGGAAAGGAAAGAGAAAAAAAATTAAAACAACTTCTTTGCAGTGTGACATTGCAATTAAACATTACCTTTATTTCTATAGCGTTACAGTTAATGAAATCTACAATTATTAAATTCGCTAAAGAACAAGAAGCTGACAAAAAATTATATTTAAAAAAAATTTATAAATTCATTAAAATAAATCAAAATGTTGCAATGGCAACTAACCAAATCAAATTACAATAAAATTTGAAAACCACCAAGACCATATTTCTACATATGTACATTTCTTAATACAAATACTTTTTTTTTCAAATGACAAGAAGCTCAAATAAATAAATAAATATATGATTAAAAAAAACCAAGTCAAAAATACAGCCTTGGATACTAACTAAAACAAAATAGGTGTGCATTAAAATCTAAAAATCTATAAAAACACTAATAAAAAAAACACTGAAGTTTAGAATAAAGCACTATCGTAAAGTTTTGAATATAAATTATATTTCTACATTTATAATCTTCTTAAAATAAACACTTTATTTTGTTAACCGAATTATTAGTGCATGTTTAGCTCCTTCATATTATTGATTGACCTGGGAAGTATAATTATAATTAAAAGTCCCACATTATATACAGATTGTTATTACTGGTATATTACCGACAAACTGTTGAGACGTCTATAAAATAATTATAAAAACTATTTTAAAAAAATCATAAATGCCAATTATTAAAACAAGATCAAACTACTAAAAATTAAAACCTAATAGAAAATAAAAATAAAAACAACAGCACATTAGACAAATCACTAAAATATACAATTAAAATCCACAAAGCAAATTAAAAACATCATTAAATGACAGAACTTCATCACTTATTAAAACAACCCTGGATTTTCTTAATTCTTTTTAAAGCAAAAACTGCTTTGTAGATTCTGGGATTTTTGAAGATGATGTTTGATTTCAAATCTGAGCCCCTCATATGATTAAAACTCATACAGCTATTTACCTTCACAAGGTGGAATTAAAGGGGTAACGGCTGCTTTGAGCGGCACCCATTCCTCTCCACTCGGAGAGTGCTGGGCTTCAAACTCATGCTGGAGCGACGACTGCCCGCCATCACGCTGTAAATTCACAACAATACAGTCATGACACGGTTTCACAATCACAGGGTGCTGAATGTCAAATATATATAGACGAGAAATCCCTTTTACATCCACTTCTACTAAAACCTGTCTTAAATATCTTTTTCATTAAATATCTTTTTAAATATCTTTTTCTGCTTTTCTCCTAAACATTTGTGCATCCTAATGAATTAGATTTTCTGCGCTTCATCAAAAAAAAAAAAAAAAAAAAACTCAAGACCACATTAACTCATAATTAATATAATACACCATGATAAATTAACTTGGTCTCACCATAATCAACTCATTATGCATTATTATCGAATCCCTTTTATTACACAGATTAACCAAGGATCAACCAAAACAGATTACAAATCCATTGAAGTCTTTTTTTGAAGTTTCGCAGGGCCGAGCCTCATCATTTCATGACTTTAATAAAGTATTATTACATACTAAATGTAAAAAAAAAAAAGACATAAAACACTAATGCATTAAAATGGGGGGTTAAAAAGTAACAATATTATTATTATTATAAAGTATTTTTGTGACCCTGGAGCAAAAAACTAGTCATAAGTACCGATCACCACAATGTTTGGCTAAAATTCATCGATTTAAATATTTATGTAAATAAATTTTAAAAGAATAAGTTATCACAATTTTTTTTTTTTTTTTACATATATATATATAAGTATATAATACATATATATATATATATACACACACATATATATATATATAAGTTATATATAAATATATATAATTTTATATAACAATATTTATTAGTCATATGCATTGCTTGGAACTTAATATGGACAATGTTTAATGGCTTTCTTTTTGCATCCTCAGATTGCAGATTTTCAAATAGTATCTCGGCCAAAAAGTGTCCTATGTAAACAAATCATACGTCAATAGAAATCTGATTTATGATTATGCATAAAGCCCTATTTGAAAGAGAAAGTGACCCGTAAAACTGGTTTTGTGGCGCATGGTCACATTTGGGAATCATGAACAAACGCTCTAAAACCTCAAAATCGCTTCAATTGTTCTAAAAGCCTTTTTTATACATACGTTCAGATGTCGATGTTTGCGCTAAACCCATTTGCATTGTGTCCCGTGCGCCACAAAGCCTTGTTTTCCCCATCAGGACTGATCTGTCATTATCATCAGGATGTGTCTCGTCTTACCGGCCCGGCACCGACCGTCAGCACGCGCTCGTACGAACCCCAGCCTCCATAACCATGCGTCGTCTTTACTTCGGGCGGACCGTCCAAATAAAAGTGTGGGAAGAGCTGGCCGGGAAATTTACTGTCCATGACGGTCTCTTTCTACGGCCCGGAAATATCAAACAAGTCCGGGCATGTCCTCGTGAGACCAGGTGTCCACGTGCGCTCTAATGGCGGCCACGACTCAATCCAGTAAGGACGTCGATCTAAAATCGTAACATGTTGAAAATGTCGCTTTAAAAAAAGGCGAATAGTGGCGATATCAGCACGTGTTTACAAAAAAACGTGGTTAGCGAACGACAGCGTGGCCGCTAAACAAACTGCGTCCTCTGCTCTACGTCACACGCCGCAGCTGATCAACGTGAGGGAAGCCAGACGCAACGCGAGACTGTTCAAAACGCCCGCCACAGGACAATCTTTCAAAGTAAAAGCCTTTAAAACGTTTCAAAACAAAACTCTACTATGTCTTTGTGAGTACGCACTCTCACTTGTAAATGGAGCCATTTTTATAAATAAAAAAGTAAATAAATAATCAAATTATTAATAAATAAACAAGTGAGTGAGTAAATGCATATGTAAATAAACAATATTTGAATAAAGAAACAAGCAAATAAATCAAAGACAAAATAAATGAAATAAATTTCAAAGTTAATACATATATATATTAATACATATATATAAATATATTAATACATATATTTATATATATTAATACATATATAAATAAATAAATAAAAAATGAGTTAATAAAAAGATAAATAAATACATTAGAAAATACAATTAAAATGAAATCAAACATATATATATATATATATATATATATATATATATATATATATATATATATATATATATATATATATATATATATATATATATTTATGTAAATGTAAATTAAACCTGGCAGTGATGGCATGTTGCGATCAAATCTCAACAATCCTGCCATTAGAAAATCATGACAGTGTTACTGCCTGAAGAACAAAGACATATTTTTGTGCAAATTTTTACTTTTTAAGGCTATGGTCCTAAACTTTTGATCAGCTGATAAACAGCATGTTTGAGTTTAAAGCCTGAAATATGAATGCTTGTAATGTTTCCCCTGATGTTAGGATTTACATCAAGGACAGGTTTGAGAACACCGATATATCAGCAAACACTAATTGTGAATTTAACTAAATAAGCTGTGGGCCTATACTTTTTTTAAGGCTTTACAGAATAATACATTTCAAATACGTAAGCAGGGCCTGTACATCACGTGTTTATTGGCTCTCAGCTTATTTACATATTCTCAACATAAAAGCTTTATTGTTTTTGATACCTTCACTTTCGATAAGAAAACCAAACCGCCATAGAAAACTTCAATCCAATATTAATTTGAATATTTTTATGACTTATTCGTACATTTTTCGAAAACGTGATTCTGTAAAATCATTCGGATGTACCCTCGCACTTAATACATTCTACTTAAGATTCATTTAATCATTCAAGTCTGTGTATTAACAATGATAATAGACACATAGCTACTTTCTTTCTTTCCCATTTTTTTCACCTGACTGACTTCATCTTCCGCGTTCCTGGAAAGTTACGCGTATGAAGTTTCCAGGACAGTGAGATGTTTGTGTTCATGTAAATTATTTGAACAAATGCATTTGCATTTTTACTCAAGGACTCAGTCTAACAGGACAAGGCATGTTCACCTCTGCAGTGAATGGGTGCCGTCGGAATGAGAAATAGAAGTGATCAAAACATCACAAGCAACCCACACCGCTCCAGTGTATTAATTAACATCTTGTGAAGTGAAAAGTGAAAAGAAATCCATCGTTAAGTCTTCAGCGTCGCATCTGGCCACAATATGAGTTCATAATCCACAACGACACTTCCTCAAGTGAAAAGAAAGTTGTTTTGGACTGTAACTCTGACGGCACCCATTTACTACAGTGCATCCATTGGTGTTGTAATGCTACATTTGTCAAAATCAGTTCTGATGAAGAAACAAACTCATCTTCATCTCGTAAGGGTAAGTCAATTTTCAGCTTATTTGCGTTTTTGGGGAAACTATCGTGTCTCTTTATCTACGCGAGAATCAGAGAAAGAAACTGTTGCTACACAGTTAGTCACAGGCCACTGGCGCTTTTGTGTCCAGGACAGAGACAGCGTCTCCAAACTGCAGTCGAATCCATGCATCATGAATCAAATCCAATGTAAAACACCCAGAGAAGACCCAAAACCAGAAACAAGGCACATTTAATACATGCACATATATTCTGAAAATGGTTCACTGAAACAAAATATCACACAGCCAAGATCGGTTATTTGTTTTAATGACTATATTAATGCTGTGCTTTGAAATCACAGGAGATTAAATACAAGAAGTAAAGCATTTAGTTTCTATACAAACAGGGAATACATATACAGACTAACTTTGCCTTGGTCAACAAGGCTTTATGTAACATTCAAAACACAGACTCTGAACACAGTCCAGGCAGTTTATTACATCCTTTTCTTCGAGGGCCATTCAAACGACTCTCCATTTGTATTCGGTATAAAAGGTGCTGCTTCTCTCCAACCGATTCTGGCTGGAACTACCAACTATTAGTTCTCCTTGTGACACTTCACATGTTAAAAACTTTAAATCTAGAACAAAGAGGTTCAGAAACGGGACTGAAACCAGAAAACATTCTAGATAACTCCTTTTAAGAGTAATATAGTCAACGTGAAATTACAATTGACTATTTGCTTCATATTCCTAATCCATGTAATCGATAAAGAATAATATTACAATTGAAATATTTGTTTTGTTTATATATATATATATATATATATATATATATATATATATATATATATATATATATATATATATATTATTTTATTTTATTTATGTGATGCATGGCTGTAGTTTAATCAGGTATTACTCCACTTTTTTACCAAAAAATTTTAAAGTAATTTGTAACAATTGTTTTCTCATTATTGAGAGTTCAAAACAAAAAGTTCAAAATTGCACATTTCATTTACAGTTTGCAATTCATATCTTGCAATACTGGCTTTTTATCTCATAATTTAGATTTTTTTTCCCCTAAATTGTCACAATTCAGATTTCTCAAATTCTGAGTTTATATCTCACTATTCTGAGCATTTTTCTCAGAAAGTACTAATTTAGTTAAAAAAAAAGCAACAGTCGAAGTGCCTTTTGGCTATTTCAGACAGGTCACATTTAAGATCCAGTTCCAAAGATTAGAGAAGTTAAACGGGTTGCACAACAAGCATTTCAACCTTGACTTTTACGCAGAGATGCTAAGCGCGCGTCCTTTGCGCGTAAGGAAGTAGCGCTTGCTTCCGACAGTCCTGGACATGACCACGAACAGATAAGGATCCAGAGCGCTATGCAGGCAACACAGACACACGGCCACGCTGAAGTAGATGTAAAAACTCTCCGTGGAGCCCACAGACAGCAGAACGTAATGCACGAAATGAAGGCAGCTGCTCGGGCCGAAGCACAAAACGAAAATAACGAAGTTAAACGTGCTAGCCCTGATATAAAGAGCCCAGTCTCGGTGCGAACGGTTCAAGTGCCAGACGATCGAGCCGTAACACGCCGCCGTCACCACTAGGGGCAGGAAGAAACCTATACAGGTCAAGCCTAAATTATAATAGACGAGCCACTGGTAGTAATCTAAATTAGCGGGAAGAACGTCATGGCACGTGGTCACTCCGAGATCGGTGACGCGGTAGCTTTGCTGCACTAGAAATTCCGGCACGGTGGCGATAATAAACACGATCCAAACGCTCAAGCAGCCCCAAGCGCTGAACAAGCGCTTCGGCAAGCCCTTATAAAGGAAAGGGTGCACCACAGCTACGTAGCGTTTGATGCTGATGCATGCTAACGTGAACGCCGAGCAGTAGAGGTTTCCGTAAAAACAGGCGGTCGTGACGCGACACGCGCTTTCGCCGAATATCCAGTGGTTTCCACTGAGATGGTAGTGCGCTTTTAGTAAGAGGCTGAACAGCAGGAGCAAGTCGGACACTGCCAGGCTACAGTACAGTATAGCCGACGATATCACCCTCACTTTGGACCCAACGGAGACCAAGATGGCGATGTTGGAGGGAACGCCGACCACGACGGCTATGATGTAGACGGCCGGGACGAATCTGTTGCTCAGAGCGCCCCGGAGGTAGTCCGCCGTGCTGTTGCTTCGTAACTCGACTTCGACGTCCGGGAGGACGGGCGTTCGGGGGTCCGCCGTTCGGTTCGGAGGAGGAGGAGGGACGTTGATTGGGACGGCGTTTCCTTGAAAGGTCCTCGGGCTGATGACGGAAGTGCTGTTGCGTTTGACCTTCCTGCCTTTCTTCCCTACGGGCAGACGAAGCGAAGAGTCGGGATGAGAACACATTTCGGTTTTTGTGTGCAAAACGTCGCATTGCCAAAGCCAAAATAAGCGCACGATCGAGAGTTATTACAATTCTAGGCAACGCTTTACAATAACGTTCATTAGTTAACATTGACTAAGAATGAACAACACCTCTATAGCATTAATTCATCTTAGTTACCGTTTTAACTTTCATATACTAATGCATTATTACAATAAAAAGGTTAGGTTTTGTCTGATTATTGATTTTTCTTTTATGCCACAAAACATTAGGATTTTAAGTAAAGTTCTAAGATAAGATAAGTGAAGATTTTTTTGTACTTTACCTACCGTAAATATATTAAAACCTAATTTTTGATTAGCAATTTGCATCGCTAGACAAATTTAAACGTGATTTTCTGAGCGTTTCGATTTTTTTCCAGATTCCAGACTTTTACATGGTTGTATCTAGGCCAAATATCAACCATACATCAGTGGAAATATGCTTTTCTCAGCTTTCATACGATGCATTAATAAACATTTGGAAAAACTGACACTTAGGACTGGTTTTGTGGTCCAGGGTCACATATTATATTGACGAGCTCTTTTAACATCAAAATGTTTATCAGCGCGTCTGCTTGATATTGTGTGCAATAAAAAAACGATTAAAAAATTAGTCTCGATAACTCGAAAATTGGCCAATGGATTTCTAGCTCCCAGCATGTTTTCCATGAGAATAAATGTTGAAAATGAGTTATTTTGAGTGTTTATAGTCTTTTACCATCTCAAACTATTTTAAGCAACATATAAACCATATACGGAAATATAAAAACATGCAGTTTATATTAACAGTCAAAAAGGAAAACTTGATCGTAATTTTTTCCTACTCACTTAGTGCTGCTTTCTTAATACTTAACATTGGTATATAAAAAACGATATATAATTAAAAACTGTACTCCTTAGTGAAATAATCTATAACACTGCTATAAAATGCTACTGGCTGTTTTATTAATAAGACTAATTATTTTATTTTTTTAATACTGTTTGAAATTGGTCTATAAAACATTAACGTAATTTATTAACATTCATAAATTACAAATATAAGATAACCAGTCTGATTGCAGCCAAATTTTACTTAAAAATAACTTAAAGGACAAAAACATATTCATATGGAAACAAAGCCATACGCAGCGCTGTACTTTTACAGTAAACCGACTCTTTTCTCGTCTATCACGCGTACGACAGGAAACTCAGAGCAGGGCTACACACGCTCAAGAACTTGAAGTAAATCGTTAAATTAAACGTGTTTGACGAACCTTTACCTCACCTTTAGTCTGGGCCGCGTTCAGAAGGATTAAAGCGATTAAAACGACAAGAAGAACTTTCCCCATGACTGACGAACACGTCCAATGTGTCCAAATAAAAACAAACGACGTCTCCAGAGTTTTAGTCTGCGCGTGGAATCCAAATGAAACGACACGAGCGCGCGCGCCTCTCTCTCTCTCTCTCTCTCTCTCTCTCTCTCTCTCTCTCTAGGTCTCACTCTAGGTCTCTCTCTCTCTCTCTCTCTCTCTCTCTCTCTCTCTCTCTCTCTAGGTCTCACTCTAGGTCTCTCTCTCTCTCTCTGTCTGTCTCTTTCTCTCTTTCTCTCTCTCTCTCACTCTAGGTCTCTCTCTCTAGGTCTCACTCTAGGCGTCTCTCTCTCTCTCTCTCTCTCTCTCTCTCTCTCTCTCTCTCTCTCTCTCTCTCTCTCTCTCTCTCTCTCTCTCTCTCTCTCTCTCTCTCTCTCTCTCACTCTAGGTCTCTCTCTCTCTCTCTCTCTCTCTAGGTCTCTCTCTAGGTCTCACTCTAGGTCTCTCTCTCTCTCTCTCTCTCTCTCTCTCTCTCTCTCTCTAGGTCTTACTCTCTCTCTCTCTCTCTCTCTCTCTCTCTCTCTCTCTCTCTCTCTCTCTCTCTCTAGGTCTCACTCTAGGTCTCTCTCTCTCTCGGTCTCACTCTCGGTCTCTCTCTCTCTCTCTCGAACAGCGGTGTCGTTCCATACCGATGACATCATCCCCGTCCCCACTTTTGAACCCCTTTTCTTTTTTTCGCGTCATAATCACTTCCTCCATCTTGTGTTCTGGAGGGGGGAATGACGCAGTAGGAGCCGATCAAATACAGAGCAAAGTGAAAGAATTATATTTATCTGTTTTCTACAAAGGAAACAGAAAGATTTATTTATAGCCCCCATACAGACATGTCAAAGAGCTCAGCTTCCTCTAGACTAGTTTTTACCAGATGTTAACGCTAAAATGGTCCACAAGTAATCCACACCACTCCATCACTTATGCTATGTGTTTGTAAGAAACAAAGAAACTCATTACATTTTTATTAAGATGACACATTTCATCTCAAGCATATGCATGATTTTAATAGCATTTTTATTAATTGGTTTGTTAATTTAATTTTGCCCTCAAGCTGTTATCAGCAGTTTTTTTCCTCTCTAAAAAGCACGTGCGTCAGCAAAAGGTCAACGCATATTTTGTTTTTTAAAACCGCTGGTGTCTGTTGTTCAGTAAAGATGAAAGGTGTCATTGTTTCTTGAGGTGAATGACTCACGCCCGAGTTGCGCAGAACTCAAACATGCAAACATCTACTAAACATCCTGCTGTTCAGAGTAAACACTGTTATAGAAAGCCCACTGATCTGGTGCGTCAGAGACTGCAGCGCAGATGTCTTCTTTACAAACAGAGCCCAGAAACAGCCAGGCATAGAAAAGGATTCGCTAATTTCACCAAAATTCACAAATTTTTCTCATAAGGGTCACGAACGCGTCAGGATTTCTGAAGAGTCACGGATAATATAAACGCATCGTATTCGGCAAAATTCCACAGATCTCTCAGGTATTAAGTAAAGGTCATGTCCATTGAAGATGTTTTGTACATTTGCTACCATAAATATATCAAAACGTTACGGGAAGGGAAAAAAAAAGATTTACGGGAAAAGGACATCGGGTCGCTAAGAGGTCAGGACTTCTGAAGGGTCAGAGTGTGGCACACACATGCGTGGAGATGACGCATTTAACAGGGCCGTGCCTAGATTCCTTACAGTATGTGGAATTTTTCGGAGGATTCTCAAACATAGTCTTACTTCGTAGGATTCGTGAAGATTTCTCTCTTTAAAATTTAGCCCAGAAACAGTCAACACCTTGCCTTAAAATCATATTGTAATGTAATTTCCTGAACATATGTAGTATGATTAGCCTATAAGATATCAGAAATACAAAAAATGATTCAGATACTAATGCACTAACATACAACTAATAAACTTTATAATGTTGGCATATTATATTAGATAGATTTAAGGCTGTGCAATCATGAAAAGGTATATTCGTGGAATATGAGCGGCACAGAATTTCTTTATATAATGGAAGTCAGGGGTTTATTTTATGCTCTGCAAAAGAAAAGAAGACACATAGGTGGTCCAGGGTCACATTTTTTCCTTTTGGGTGAATTTTTCCTTTAATGAGACAAAAGGTACAATAGTGCTTTGTGCATAGCATTATAACACCGGCCTGATTCTGGTCACGTTATACTTTTACATCACTTAAATGCAGTGCTTAAAAAGTGCAACAAGTTGAACACTCAAACCGGGCTCGTTAAAGCGTTTATCAGAGTTAACGACCGTCTAAACCGGCAGAAATGTCCCACTAAACCGCAGGCGCAGGCCTCAGACACTCCTGAGAGCGTAACTCTGGATACACAGACAATCAAAACCCCAAACAAAACCGAGCTGCAAAACTAACCACCGCTGCCATGCCTCCGACCACCACGTTTGGTTAATTACTACATTTACGATATTTCTGAAATGGCGATTTCTCGTGAGAAAGGAGACACGTGGCGGCATCCCTCGGAGGACCTCAGCGTGTCCAACGTTAGGTACTTCTCCAGACACAAAGGAGAGGTTGGTACGCGCTCATATTTTGCCTGTGCTTAATTCTAATTTTCTGCGCATTAGGAAATAGTAATTAAATGCTAAATAGAGAGATGGCGTTTCAGCGGCGGTGTGCTTTCGTGTGTCTCAGGTGAACTGCTGCGCTTTCTCACGTGACTGCCGGATTCTGCTCACGTGCTGTGACGACGGCAGACTGTACCTGTGGGACGCCAGTAGCGCAAAACACCTGGCCACAGTTAGTGGACACTCGGGTACTTTAAATCAACTGTGTGTAATTCAGATATTTTTGCCATTTTGGAACTACTCCCTACAGCGTAAGCGGATATCCACTGTCGTACGCGTACGACTGTCGTAATAATTGCAGCTGTGCACGTGTATTTGTTGCTGCCGTAAAGCAACCCGCGTTTTCCGCGGAATAACGTGACCTTTCAGCAAACTCGAGCGCAGTTATTCCCAGAAAAGAGGTTTTCGCTTTATTAGAAGTAGGTACGTCATATTGATTTTGAAACTGATATTTGAAGGTAAAAACTTGCAAGATGACTGGTATATTACTCATAAAGCCTACACGTAGCATAGCGGAAGAAGCGAAAACGTGCTATGTGCTAAATGATACCAGGAATAAAGTCACAAATATGGGGCTAGACACTGAATAAAAGATAAACGATTTAATGTCAGATTACACTTTAACAGCTTACCACATATACCGGGAAAAAATGTTGTCACAAAAAGGTCTACATGTGTTTGATTAACTGAAAAAATACGGAAAACATTAAATGAGTAAGTCCTGAATTATTTTTTTTTTTACTGAAGTAAATTTAACTCCCATGTAAATATAAAAAATAGTGTAACTTAAAATGGAGGAGTGTAGTTTTGCTAGCAGGATTTTATTAACAAATATAGTAAAAACAAATCTTTAATCTTTAATACAGCACTAACAATAGAGCAAAAACATAACTGAGTCCATCCAGTGGTCCACTGTGAAAATGGTATATAAAATGAAGTGTATTTCACGTGCATATACATAAACATGACATTTTTGGATTATTGGTTTTAAAATGATCTTACAGGTCCGGTGAAATCATGTGCTTTCTCTTGGGATGGTCAGCTGTTTGCGAGCGCCTCTCACGACCGTACCGTCAGGATCTGGAGCCGCTCCAGCACCGAATGCACACACGTCCTCACAGGTGTGTTTCACTTCATAATAACTGACGCTTCACTTGGTTCATAACTTTACCAGCAGCACCAATTATCATAATCGTTTGTTTTGTGATCAAATTATGTATTATTACAAAATCCTTACAAAAGCCATTGCGATAATCTAGTTAGAGTCAGCCTTGAATCCAGTTAATGTTGCTGGTTGTCAGCTCACAGTGGGAGTGTGGAGACGGTGAGCTTCAGTCCGGACGGTCAGCGGCTGGTTTCGGGAGGATGGGACAAGAGAGCGCTGATCTGGAGAGTTCAGGTGACAAACAGACATGTCCACTCACAATACTACAGCAGAGCAGGAACTGAAACAAACACTTCCCCTTTTTAGATAGAAAATAAATCCCACGTGTATTTAAGTAAACGACGCTTCTCTTTCAGATCTTCACAGGTCGAGCGGTGCGCTGCTCTGCGAGGCCTGCCAAAAATAAAATGAAATGTATTATATGTTGTTATGTAGAAACTGCCATTTTTAATTTGTGAGAAAAATGTTAAGTGAGATATTATAGAGAAAATTTTGTAATAAGGTTAAGTACTCTTGGGTATGTTAATATGCAATATGTTACACTTTGTCTAATAAAATATTATTTTAATTATTTTAATATTTGTTAATGTTTTATATATATATATATATATATATATATATATTTATTTATATATATATATATATATATATATATATTTATATACACACACATATATATACATATAAATGCATAACATTATCATAAATAGTAAAATAATTATTTTTGTGTGTATGTATATATATATATATATATATATATATATATATATATATATAAAAATAATTATTATATTATTATATATATATATATATATATATATATATATATATATACATTTAAATCCTAAACCTTATCAGATTCCTCTCTCTCTCTCTCTCACTTCACTTCACTTCCTGTCAATTATTATCTGTCCTGTCACAATAAAGGCTAAAAATGCCAAACAAAATATAAAAAACGAACTGATTTCATAAAGTTGGTATCGTTCAGAAACCGGTATCAGACTCAAGGTATCGGTATCACTTTATTAACCATATTTTTTCAAATATGTATTTTGTTACTGGAAAATGTTTGTTTAGAAATTAATTTGAATAATATTATTTGTTGAAAAAGAAATATCAATGCAGTATATAACAAAAATTTTAGTCATCAAACCGTACATCTTCAAAATAGAAAAAAAGATTTGTTATCCAAATAAAATTAGAACGGTCAGTAGAGTATAATAACTGAATCTTATGATTTATGACTATAAGGAAATTATTATTACTTTAATAACATGTATATTTAATTCATATCTGACAACTCTGTCAAGTATTTTGGAGGAAAAAATCCCTTGGCGTGACCCCCAGCAGATGTAAGACTCCCTAGGAATCATTCATTTCCATGAAATTAAAACAGTTTTGAGGCAAGCATTTTGATGAAACTTAATACTTACAGTTTTACAGCCACTAACCATAAACATGAACTAAAGCCGTGAGTCCCGGGGGCTGTTTATGTAGTAACAGGTGTTTGGCTGACTCGTTGAAGACGGTCTGGGATGTTTGTGTGCTGTTGTTTGATGTCTCAGAGCGGTGAGATGCTGGAGGATCTGCGGGGTCACACTGCAGCTGTCCAGAGCAGTGCCTTCTCCTCAGACTCGCAGTGTGTGGTATGAGTCACGCTCTCACTGCACCGTTTGTTTTGCTCCGGTCGGCATGAGCTGCATCTCCTCCTCTCTCTGTGGGTTCAGGCCACGGGCTCCTGGGACCGGACCGTGAGAGTCTGGAAACTTCATGAGGAAAAAGAAGTCGTGACATTACAGGGGCACCGGGGGAATGTGGCCTGCGTCTGTTTCTCTGTTAGTGGGATGCTGGTGAGGATGAACTTTGTTTTTATTAAGGATTTTCTTTTTTTTAAAGACTTTTCTACTGCTCACATAGACTGCATTTATTTGATTTAAACACAGATAAATAACCTTTTTCTTTTTTTCCAACTAGTTAAAAAAATATATATATATATATATATATATATATATATATATATGTGTGTATATATATATATGTATATGTTTTATTTTCAGATATAATGTTAAACAAAACATATATTGTACAAACATCAGTACAAACGTCATTTTTCTTTATTAAAAGCAAAACTAACAAGAAAAAGAAAAAAAGTCTAAAATCTATAAACGTACATTCTTGCAATTATTTTGCAAAAATAGAATGTAAATGCTTGTGGTATATTTCAAAATGTAATTTATTCCTGTGAACAAAGCTGAATTTTCATTATCATTACTCCAGTCTTGAGCATCACATGATCCCTCAGAAATCATGCTAATATGCTTATTTGCTACTTGTATTAAACATGTATTATAATTAATGTTAAATGTTATACTGCTTCATATCTTCTTAGAAAGCTGATGTTCGTTCCCACGAAAGCATTTTGCATCATATAATTTATCAGCAACTTATAATGATCATAAATGTATCAGTAAATTAGCATTTTAGAATTGTTTCATGCAAAACGGTAGAAATGATGCTGAAAATTATTTGTGTGTGTATATATATATATATATATATATATATATACACACACACACATTAAATACTATAGGAAAAAGGTTTTTTAATATTTATATTTTACTACTGTTCTGTATTTTTGATCAAATAAATGCAGCTTTAATAAACATGAGCATAAAGAGACGTCTTTCAGAAATTATCCCAAACTTTTGACCACTAATATATTTCTGGTAGGCCTCAGGATCATGGGACGGCACAGTGCGTGTTTGGTTGCCGATGCGTCGGGAGTGTTTGTTTGTTTTGGGAGGTTGTGAGCGTGTTTGGGTCAGAAGTCTGGCTTTCTCTAGAGACGGACTCGTTTTAGCATCCACCGCTGAAGGCGACATGGTAAAACAAACACACACTCATTCACACGCAGTCTGCTACACAGCTTAACGCTGATGGTTGTTCATCAGGTGAGGATCTGGGATGTGACCTGTGGAGTCTGTCTGAAGAGGCTGCAGGTGACTGAAAACCTTTGGCTGGTCACACGTTTAGCACCATGACATCACTAGAATCTTGGTGTGTGTGTGTGTGTGTGTGTGTGTGTGTGTTGTTTTAGGGTCACAGGGACTCGGCATACGGCTGTGTGTTCACTCCTGATGGGAAGCTTCTCACCAGCGGTTCTGAGCAGCTGGACGTAGAAGAGCATGAAGAAAACAGCACAGAGGACAGAAGTGAGAGATGCAGGGGTTTAAACACAGAACAGGACGGTAAAGATGACGACTTACAGCTGGAGAGACCGTGAGGACCGTCAGTGCTTCGTGACTTCCATGTATGACTGATCATTAAAAATAGTTATCCATAAAAAAAACCTAATAATCTCAAACAATCCTCACAATCCCACAAATAATAAAAAGCCTCATAGAAACAAATGGAAATAAAAATATGCGTCATTTGCATTGATATGACTTGCTTCTGAGAAACCCAGAAATACAAAGGGTCATTTTAGAGATTTGTAATGCCAAACATTAAATAATTAGTGACCGGTAGTAATGAAAATGAAATTTTCAAGTGTGTGAATGTATATATTCTAATGAATTATTTTCACTATAATTTTCACCAATATAAATTTGCAACATCTACAAGCAAAATAACTTTTGCTGATACAATAACTGGATAATGAAAATCCCTGATTGTAATAGCACTATACAAGAGAGATATTTCATGAATATAGTATCTTTTAAATAAACTGTTAAACCTCATACTGTTAATTATTTTTTCTAAATTGTTTCATGTTAAAGTTCTGAGAGCTAAATTTAAAATGCTAAAAAAAAATTTTTAAATTTCCAAGCACTCCCCAATTCCAAGTAATATCAAAAACAGAACCAACCATCACTTCCACTGTACTTTAAATAATCCCATTTCTGCTTTAGACAAACACAGACTCACGTATCTTAATTTCACGGTGGGGTGTTTATTTTTTCAGTGAAAAACAACAGTACAGCCTCTTAAGCCTTGACGGCGAACTTGCGGATAGAATAGAGGCGGGACTTCCTCTGCATCTTCTTAGTCTTCAGGTTCTGCTCGTGTTTTGTCAGCTGACGACGGATGGCACGCGTCTTCTTGGGCCTGAGGTCCAGAGGCTTGTACTTCTTACCCTGAAAGCGAAAGGAACAGGGCTGTTAGAACAAAGTCCTCAATGCAGGAAGCAGCTGGAGCAGAACAGGAAGTGTGGCGATTGACCAGACTTAAACGTACGCATACGTTATGCTTCCATAATGAAAAGCACAGACCCTTTTCACAAACCATAATAAATATCTATGAAGACATTTATAGTGCTTGTACACTCTCACAGGCAAGTCATTTGAATGGAAATTGATTTGAAATTTTATAATAGGAAAAAGACATCTATATAGTTTTGCATATTAAACAATGCATATTATATTTATTTTGTTTTTGTGTATGAGTGATGTGAAAATGTATGGCAATATCAATTCCATTTTAATGCCCAAACACACTAGAGTTGTTCACTAAAACTGATTTGGTCTACAGCTTTAGTTAATGTAATGATAGGACACAAAGGTTTTTAGCTGCTCACAACAGATGAGCGTCATTTAAAGACCCCGCCGTGAACAGTCATAATTCTTTAGCAAGAGAATATTCACACTAGCTCCACTTGAGCGCTTCTTGCTGGAGTCTAAACGCTGCTTCAGCTCATTGTGTACTTTTCAACAATCTTGTTGAACTTGATTGGCTGTGTTTGATTAGAGTTGTAGCTAAACTCTGTAGAACAGTGGGTCCCCAGGAACAGGGTTGAAGACCTATTTTGGTTTCAAGTTTAGAACAGGCTCTCCTCACACGAGCTTCTCGTGCGCGTGTACACATGAATGCATTTCAGTGGCATTAAACTGACCTTGTAAAATTTCCTCAGATTCTCCTTCTGTGTCTGGTTGATTACTGTGAGGACTCTGGCGATGGATTTGCGGACAACACGGCTGAAAAGAGAAAAAAAAACATTAGAATAATGCTTTCCATTCAATTCAAGGAGTTAAGTTTTTGAGTGAAACTTAAAGCTGCAGATTTCAAAACGTATTTTAAATATAGAATACATAGGGATTTTATTAGAAAAACTAGAACATGGAAATAACTTTGCCATCTGATTGCATTAATGTTCTTCCTCAGTATTTGACTTGTTCTCCAGAGCAAACGTAGAATAACTATTGAAAAGTATGACAAGACTAAGTTTTATTTTCTGATAAAACTGATCAAGACTGAGTTTACACCTAAAACAACAAGCATAAACTCAATTTTGCTTATTTATGTGATGTTAAAAAAAAAAAGTATGCTACATTATGTGCCACAGCTATGAACTTAGTACTCTATTCTAAATAAATTATACAAGGGCTTTGTGAAAACTGACTGTCCTTGTTCTTCCCAGATCAGAACGCACTAAAAAACAATACGCATGCATTCCCATCACACTAAAGCTGCCACTGAAACCGAAGGGGCCCCGGGTCATTGTTCTCGCTTTACAGTACATTCAGGCCTCCAGTAACGCTGATCTGTGGTGAACTAACAAACGCAGCCGGCTCCATCCCATCACTCACATCTTGGAGAGTTTGGATGCAGCTCCACCGGTAACCTTGGCAACGCGAAGCTGGGAAAGTTCCACCTTCAGGTCATCCAGCTGCTTCAGCAGCTCCTCCTTTTTCTTTCCACGCAGATCTCTGGCCTTGATCTTTGCCTGCAAACACAAGATTTCATTCGAATTTAACAACAAACTAGTTTTGTTAATAAAGTGCAGCCACTACAAACTCATGGAATTTTGAGTAAATATCAGAAGAACACCGGTGTATAGTTATTGAGGTTTAGTTCTCTTCAGAAAGACCTGACAGTGCTTAAAGGAAACTTTATGAAGTGAATGCTTTGGAAACGCATGTAACTCGCACTGAACACGTTCCGTCTAAACAAACGGGTTATAACAAGCTGACATTTGTGTTTTCGTGCCTGTTGACCGCTGAAAGCCACAATAACCAAATAATAGTATTATACGAACTTCACTTATTTACATTTGCCGTTTAAATCCACTCCAAACCGCACGGTACGCTAACAGGCTAAACGGCTGAGCACCGCTGGACTTCAGTCAGCTTCGAGCAGTCATCGTTTCATCGCTCAAAAATTTACTTTATTTTACGGTCAGCTTTTAAAATACTGGGCTCAAATAGCACCGCACAACTCGAGGTTGCTTTAAAACTCCCCCTCGGTGTTGTTAAACACGTATAACACACAGGATTGATTCAGATTGCTCGGTTTCTGTAAAATCCTCACCATTTTTCTCGATGGCTGCCACAAGAAAGGAAGTTGCGCCGGTCACGTGGGAAAATCTACCGGGTTACGGAGGAAACTAAACGGACGCGGAAGGGGGTGACAGGAATATTCCATTCTCTTCTTAAAAAGGGGGCGTAATGAAATAATTGTTTCAATTACGACCCTCATTTGTAAAATACTTATATGTTTTGTTAAATACTTAATTATATGTTAACTACAGGAAATATGCTAATTTCCAATCACAGATGTCTGTTACAAACCATTAGATAAATGTATGTTTTATAATATATATATATATATATATATATATATATATAAATTAATATATATATATATAAATATAAATTAATATGTTTAGATGAATATAAAGGAAAGTATGTTCATATAAATATAAACACAAAAATAAATGTATTCGCGTTACTTTAAAATGTAGTCCTCTTAAATAAATATTTGAACAGTATAGCCTCATTGGTCGAGGGATTTGATAGACAGCTCAAAGCTCCGCCCACTCTTCCGGGAGACTCCGTTGACCGTCATGGCGCTCGGAAGATCTGTCTACAACCTGCTCTTCAGAAGAACGTCAACTTTCGCCATCACCATCATGGTGGGAGCTGTTGTCTTCGAGAGAGTGTTTGATCAGGCCGGAGATGCGGTATTTGAAAACATAAATCGGGGGGTAAGTCATTTTTCGGTTGATTTCTTCTTGACCTGCCGGTAGACTGACCTTGATTAGCATGGTAGCTAACTGCAACTAAACGTATAAATATGGTACAAATCCTGATCCTAAAAACCACATGTAAGTGTCAATTCGGTATTAATTTGTCCTAATAATATTGTAATTTTCTATCAACAGTTTAATGGGATTTAAAAACAACACTAATGCTATGAAATCGGTACAGAGCTAAACTAATTAATATTTTCTGTACAATCTGAGTGTAAACAAGTGTAATATGAGTATAAATGATAATATATGTGCAATATGCTTTGCTCACCCTGTGTGTCATCATCTAATTGTTTATCTTCTTTTTGTAGAAACTGTGGAAACACATCAAACACAGTTATGAGCAGAATGGTGAGGAATAATGAGGAGTGTTCAATCTACCATCATCCCGTTTCCTGATGTCTCCCGGGTGGATGGTCCTCTGGCCGCCGTGTTTCATCTTCCAGCCGGATCGTCCTGGTGACATAGACAGAGACTGATTACCGAACCCTGATGAAATATCACGTGGCCACCTGTTATTGTGCGACATCACGTACTTCATGATTTGTAAATGCGTTGCTAACTTACTTGTGTATGAATAAACCCGACAACTCAGAACCTGGTGGTTCTTTTGTGTGCAGCACCAGAAGGGATTTCAGGGGAGGCTTGATTGCATGTAGTCAAAGTTGCTTGGGATGTGTTTTTAGTAGTTGGTCATTTTTAATTTTTTCTGGAAATCGGTGAAAGTTAATCAGTTAAAAGTTATTTCCTGAACACTACAAAATAGTGCTAAATGTGTGCATTCAAAAGACCAGTATTTGACGTGGAAATTGAAATTCACAAATGCACATCCCTTTATTTATTCATTTTTTTTGTCATTTTGAAAGCTGCTACATATTACATAATTTTATTTGTTTCTTTAACAACTAATTATTTGTGATTTCAACAATTACAAGTGTTTTTTTTTTCTTTTATTGTATTTTATTTTTATTAATGATTTTTAGTTTACGTTTTGATTTTTATGTGGTTCTTTTTCTCAACCAGCTATAGGCTACTTCTAGTATTTTTGATGTAAACATGTTGAAAATTCACAAACTTTTTAAATAACAAACCAGATTTCTTTACTAAATTAACCACAATTTTGTAATATTGCGCAAGTTACAAGAGCTGTGTGAGATTTAGACAAAAAGCATTATTGAGGGGGAAAGTATTTGCGTTGTGTTTTATCATTTACCTTTTTTATTTGATTATTGTATTAGGAATAAGGAATGCATTTTGGTGTACGTTTTGATTTTATGTGCATTTTAACATTTTCATTACAGTCATTTCATTTTAATGCATTAATAAAAATGTAAAAACATTATTATTAATGTATTAAAATGCTTATTGTAATATTTAAATACTTTTTAGTCATTTTGAGGCCCCTTGAATGAGAATCGAACAAGCGAAAAAGTCACTGAAGTTGATAAGCTTGCAGACAATACTGAGATGCATAGACCATGCTGTCATCTTGTCCAGCAGAGGGCAGTCTGTTACAGGCTTTTCCTTAAGAAATATCAAAAATACTAAGTTGCTGAAAAAAGGGGTGCAATAATGTGGTTTCTTAGCTTCATCAAGCCATCGATTTAAAGACCGAAAAGCTTTTACTGTCATTAATGCATCATACTGTACAGACATTAGAAGTTGGCACTAAGCACAGAGAGGATAGAAGCTCATTCATTAACATCAAAGTGAATAAAGATCTTATATAATGTGATTGAATAAGTGAGCAGCATGCTACTGAGAATCTGCACAGACAAGTAAAGCCACATTCACTGCTGTTGGGTCAGACAATATATATATATATATATATATATATATATATATATGAACCAACACCCAAATAATTCACTTGAGATCAAGAGAGGGTTTGTATGACGGTCCTATTATCTCAAGGTTAATTCGCTGAATACAGAGGCAGTCTGACAAATAAAGTGAAGCTTCTGGTAATAGACAAAGATAATACAACTATCACCGAAACGCTGAATGTCTTCAAATCAATGCAGATGTTTCAATGGGTATGAAATGGCGTTAGCATCAGAGTTAAAACTAAAACTAAACACATAAAGACAAAATCTAAACTTTATTATTTCAGCTATATTTTAGTTAACTAATAAATAATCATAAAAACTATTAAGACCATATGTAAAACAAACAAAAAAAAACTAATACAAAGGCAAAAAAAACATATCACTAATACTTTAACTAAAATGAAAGAAATAAAAAAAAAAATTCCCAACGAACAAACACAAGAATCAATCCAAAGAGTCGTTAAGAAAGCCACTGGCTGTGTGACCTTACATTGATTAGGACTTCGTATCTTCAGTACACAGACTAAAGTATTTGGTGACAGAAGCACACTTTTCTTTGGGAAAATCAGCATAACTAGAGAGCAGTGTTATACATTTTGATATTGACTGCCGACCTTACTGACACAAGGCTATTTTATTGTATTGTTTACTAAAATCAGCTACTGTATCCAGAAACTGAAGGCAGAAACTCTGAAATGACCTGGATAATATCACTGACACCAAATTAGTATTCATGCAGGATAATGGCCAGGATGACCGAAAACAAAACTCTAGCCTGTTCTGAAGTGACAAGCCATTGGTACAGATCTAAGTCCATCAAAAAGCAATAGAGCGGAAAAAAGCAGCTGGATTTCATTCAAGACAGGAGAAGTGTCATTAATCATATCGAAAGCTTTAACTGGATACAGTTACATTTAACAAAGGTTGTGTCTCCAAATATAAAATATACCAATGTTGTTTTAGTATTATAATATAATACATTTTTCTAAATATTTTAAATAAGTCCCTATTTATTCACTTTAATTTTTATAAATCTTTATATGTACCTTTATTAATTTCTAAATAGAAATATTTAGGATACATTTTTTTTATTTCAGTATTTATCTTAGTTTTCTTTTTAAAAAAAAATCAATTTCCAGTTAATCGTTTTAGTGCTCCAAACTTATTTTTATATCTAGTTTTGATAAAGTAAAAAAAATTTACTTTCATTAAGCTTCATTTAAGTGTGTTTTTTTTACTAGTTTTAGTTAATAATAACAACTCATTTGAGTAACAAAAATATTTTAATTATTGGACCAAATTAGCTTTTTTTGAACATATATCTATATGCATTATTTTATATTAAGCTTCCATTTGTTTTATATTATTATCATTGAAAAAAAAATCAGGTGTTTAGTTTTTATTGACTTATTTATTGCAAAGCAGAAACATCATTACATTTGAAACTTTGAGGGGAACATTTGAAAGAAAAAAAAAAGGTAAACCCTCAGAAAAAAAAAAAAAAAGTTAAAAAAAAAATGTGTTCGTAGCCATGAGATTTTACAGTGTGGGAAATTTCTGATATTAATGTCAGGCAAAGTGTTCTTGAGCCTGAAAAATCTGCAATGCAAAACAAATATCAGGTGTTCCGATCAAGTAACATTACTAGGCCGCGTGAAGTGACGCAATTGGCCAGCGCGGTGCGTCACGGATCGTGAGCCAATCACAACTCGGAGCGCTGCGATAATTTGCATATTTTAAGCGCGCTTTAATGACCCTCCAGACCGGGGCGTTTCCGTCTCATTCATCCAGAAACCTCCATCGTCGCGAGAAGTACAGCAATAGTTTCTAACTTCATAAACATGTCTTACTGTAAAGTCATACCGGCCGTGGCCAGAGCAAAGCCGGCTCGGTTGTTCGGCGCGAGGCTTCGCTCCACGGCGGCGGCGGCATCCACGCAGCCCAAGGAGCTGAAGACGGAGGACGCGGCGCTGGACCGGTCCTGTACCGTGGTGGAGAAACCCTGCGACGTGGACCTCTTCAGCGGCAAGGCGCACGCGGAGCGCCAGAGGATCTCCGTCAACTTCGACAACACGCGGGAAGCCTACAAGAGCAAAGACACGCTGGAGCTGCTCAGGAGTCTGCTGGTCTTCAAACTCTGCACCTTTGACTTCCTGGTTGACAAAAATAAAGAGGCGAGTATGCTCTTTTAAAAAAGTAGCGAACTCCGTAACATGGCAGAGAATGGTACTTTTTATGTCGTTTTTTGAAATGTAACTTTTTTTTGGCGTTATTTAAATGCATGCATTTTCTATCTGGCTGCTATTCATCTTTTAAAAAAATTAAAAAATAAAAATAAAGAAAGAAATAAGGAGAAATGTAATGAAATGTATATGATAATCACCATACCTATATATGCTAATTTGGACGCAGCATATGCATACTTATGTGTGTGAGTGTTTGTATGTATTTAAAAAAAATTAATTGTACTACTCTTATTATTACAATAAGTAATAAAACAAATTGATAATATTTATTTATACACACACAATATTGTGGGTATCTCTCTTTCTCATATAAAATTTATATATGTACATGTGCTATACATATTGTTTCCCGTTTTGACAAGAATTTTAGTTTGAGCAGTTTTGTGTTAAATCGTTTTTATTCTTATTTCCTTTTTATAGAATAAGCATATTAAAATATATCTTGTTGCTTTTATATATATATATATATATATATATATATATATATATATATATATATATATATATATATATATATATATATATATATAATTTTAAAAATGTTTTATTATTATTTTATTATTATTATTTTATTGTATTTATATTTTATTGTTTTAATTTATTAAGTTTTAGTTCAAATAAATATATTCACTCATCTATTAGACAGTTCTATTAAACACATTTGTTTTTATAAAGTAGTTCATTTGTTTTTTAGCATTGTTTCATTTACAGTTATAGTCCTCAATTTTCCATCCACAGTTGATGGACCTCAGCAAGAAGGTTCTTGGCCAGCGGCTCTTCGAGAAACTGATGAAAATGACCTTCTACGGCCAGTTCGTGGCCGGCGAGGACCAGAACGCCATCAAACCCCTGATTGAGAAAAACCAGGCGTTTGGCGTGGGTTCGGTTCTGGACTACAGCGTTGAGGAGGACCTGACCCAAGAAGAGGCTGAGAAGAAGGAGATGGAGTGAGTATGACCCCAAGACCTTGTTTTCCTCTGCTCTGTCCTACACAGAGAGCCAAAAAATGACATGACATTGAGTTCCAGCCAGAGTTTTCGCTCGTCAGTGCCACTGAATCCATGTCACGCTCTTGGCTGCACGAGTGGAAGCAGCTTCCCCCTTACCTTCTTCCCCATTGGTCAGATCCGGCCAAGGCCCACCGCCCGATTGGCTGAGAAAGGGAGGTGTTTTTATCCTCCTCCCTCACAGAAATGCAGTCACATGAGGAAACTCAGGCCGGCGTGTTGAGTAACTCGAAGCCTGTCACACGCAGTTGACATCTGAAGGTGTGGCGCAGAAAGCCCAAATGATAAAAAGCACAGTTTAAATGAGGTTAATGCATTTTGAACTGCGTTTCTTTTAGGTTTCATTTGGGGCATAAAAGCACAAAAGGGAAGCTTGTTTCATCCCTGTGGGAATGCGCTTTCGGGGTTTTTTTTTTTCGAAGGGGGAAAAAAGCCAGTTTGCTGAGCAATAACACACACACACACACACACACACACACACACACTGCAAATGTTATATAATGTGTTTTGGGTTAGATTAGACCTAGTATTTAGTTAAAATGTACTCTCAGGGAATTACATCTTGCATTACAATAATAACATTCAAAAACAAGACAGGCATTATTCTCTGTAATAAATCGCTGGCCTGCTGAGAACATTTTACAGCCTGTTGTTTCCGAAACAGACACGAAACGATAAAAACGGTTGCAACATGCAATCGGCTCCAAGACAATAAAAGTTAATGGCTTTAGGGTGGTCATTTCCATCTTTATAAACATGCATCATTATTGCATGTACTACTAGTACTACTCATAGTTCAGGTGTATTTAAGGTTAAGGCAAACCTCTATCTGTGGGTGAAATCTGTACTGTTCTGCTTGTGCTATACATAAATGATTTCTTAAATCATGTTGACTTATTGAAATGGTATCTGGCATGACATTCATGTGTTTTTTGTGTCCATATAAATATCTTCTGCATGCATATATATGATATGCATGCAGAAGATATTTATATGGACACAAAAAAATTCTTACATAAAATACATATGTAATGTCTATTAAAAAAAAAAAAAAAAAATTACTCAAAGTTGCTCCAGTCCAGTAAGTGTATCTGGAAATGTTACTAACAATATAAAGATTATAAATTATATAAATATATAAAGATCCCACTCCACACAAAAATGTGCATATTAAATATACAAGGTTTATAGAGGCCTATAGGCATTATAGAATAAAAACACAGAAAAATTAGCAAAAAAATGCAGGAAAAGCCCTACAAGCGAGTTTTTTCTTATTTTACCTGATACTGTAATCTCTGTATTGACAGTATTTTTTGGAAATGGTTCATTGACAGTTGAGCACATGTTGCGGTATGAACACTTGTAACCCCATGTCTTGTTTGTTCAGACGGTCGGGTCAAATACTTGACATACTTATCATTCACATGCTTCAACTTTGAGCTTTCGCATTAGAGCGTTCCCGCTTTCGGTTTTTTGCCCGGTGCTGATTGTACTTGGATCTTTTTAAGTTTCCTCCCAGAGAAACCGGAAACAAAGAGTGGCATTATATTTGAACTTGTGGAAATAAATTTCATCCTTCTTTAAATTCCTAAGCTGCTCTGAAATTGATTTAATATTGATTCGGTCTGCGTTGCAAAGTGAGTGACGCACGGCTGAAAGAGTCTTTGCGAATCATTGCTGTGTGTGTGTGTGTGTGTGTGTGTGTGTCTGTCTGGCAGAGCGTTCGGTGTGTGTTGCATCATTTAATGACACGCAGTGAATTTATCACCTCTTTTCGCGAGGCTAAGAGGAGCTCAGGTATAAAATGTCCTAGTTTAAAGGTGACATGCTTTCGGAAACTTGAACTAGCATCAATAAAGCACAACTTTCCACCTCATCGTGACCTTTTTGCCTTGTTTTTCAGCTCCTGCGTTTCTGAGGCTGAGAAAGAGAGCCACGGTAAGTGCAATGCAAAATATGTGGAATAAATGCGAACATTTAAAAACTAGATAATCACAGTATGGTTTCATTGCTGCTTTTAAATAAATCTATTTCTGACTGAAAATGAATTCCTGAGTCAGTTCAGTGCATTACAGAGTCGTACTAAATAAAATAGTCTAATATGTCCTAGGAATTAATTTTGTTTTTATATTTTAATTTTATTTCATGTCTTATTTTATGTTTTGCTCTAATTTAATATAGTTTTATTATATTTTTTTTCTCTTCTCTCTGGACTAATTTAGTTACTTTTTGTTTTGCTTTGTCATTGTTTTATTTCTTTGTCACCACATTTTGTTTTATTTTATATTTTGTTAGTTTACTTTATTTTAGTTCGTCTTATTTGTTTGTTTTTCTATCCTGCTTGTAGTATTGTCTTGTCACTTTGTGCTGTATACATTTTTATTTTGTTTATATACAATTTTGAATAATTTTATGCATTTTTTTTAAATTAATCTTGTAGTTTTTGGATTATTATGTTCTTTAATTTTTATGATTCTGCTAATGTTGTTAGTATTTATTTAGTTTTTTTTTTAACCGTAGCAAACATTTGTCTTGTTTTATTTTCAGTGGACACCAGTGCATGCTTGCTTCAGGAAAATGAGTGTACAGTCTACTTTATGCTTCATTTTAGTGCATTAGCGTTAACACTGGAAGGGTGCTGGTAGTTCCCTGACTTTCACCTGGCTGGGTTTTTTTGTAACGTTAGCAGTGTCTCCTGGGGGATCGTGAAGTGTGTTGACTCAGTCATCGAGGCTGAAATAGCCTGCTGGATGTGTGTTAAGGGCTCTAGCTGTTTGACTCGCTCAGACTGGTTAAAGCTGGTTTAACCGTGGGCTCTCCTGGTGAAGGGGCTGAAATTAACTTTGCAAGCTCATGTTTTTCGAGTATGTGGGGTATTCTGTATCTTGTACCTTTCCTCTATAAGGGAATATGAAAAGTTATGTATGCAGTGCAAGGTTTAGGTCACAGTCATCATGCTGCATAAAGCTGTTTAGTATTATTTGGCAACATTCACTCAAAGACGTAGGTGCATAAAAATTTCTTTGTAAATAAGAGAAATGTCATTAAGAGAAAACAAAACAAAAAAATGACCAGAACACAACATACATTATACACAAAAATGCATTGATTTGAGAGACTAAAAAGGCATGCTGTTAAATTATAATTACACTTTCTATTCTATGGTTTCCACCGACTTTACGTTTATGACAGCTTTTTGCGGCACGATCTGACACACATGTGACGTCTTAAAACAGAGGGCTGTCTCTGAAGCAGTCTCTCAGAAATCTGTAAAATGAATCTTCAGGTATGGATCACCGTGAGAAGAAGTATAAAGCTCACCGTCAGTTCGGAGATCGGCGCGGAGGAGTGATCAGCGCCCGCACGTATTTCTACGCAGACGAGGCCAAGTGTGACCATCACATGGAGACCTTCATCAACTGCATCAAAGCTTCCGGTGAGCGAGTATTATTATGATATATTACGCTTTTTGAAGTTATAAATCTATTTATACTAAAATAAAATGACCTTTTTATGTTTGATTCAATGCTACGCTTTTTAATTATTTGTGAAATGAGTTTTTTTTTTATTTTATTGCAGCTGGGAGCTCTGTGGATGGATTCTCGGCCATTAAGATGACGGCTCTGGGCCGGCCTCAGTTCCTGGTAACTCCTTTTTCTGACTCGGGTTTCTGAAGATGCTGGCTGTGTTCTTCACCTCGTTTGATTTTCTCCTAAAGCTGCAGTTCTCCGAGGTGCTGGTGAAGTGGAGGAGGTTCTTCAGTCTGCTGGCGGCTCATCAGGGGAAGGACGGCATGGCCATCCTCGAGCAGAAGCTGGAGCTCGAACAACTGCAGGTTTGAGCTTGAAGCCTCCGTTGATAATGCAATTGAACAGATTTGGGATGTTAGTGTTTCAGTGTGGTCAATATTTGATTAACTTTCATTCTCAAAACATTACAATGCGTTCATATTGCATCCTCCTGCAGGACAGTTTGATCAAATTGGGAGTTGGAGCAAAATCAGACATTGAGAACTGGTTTACTGGAGAGAAACTGGGTTCATCAGGGTAAAACCTAGTTCCTAAAGCTCATTACACCTGTTAAAGGCCTCTATATAAACCAAAGTAGACCTATGTGTGTGTTTGACCATGTGTTTCTGTTTTGTTCTTGCAGAACCATTGATCTGTTGGACTGGAACAGCCTCATCAATGATACAACCAAGATCTCCAACCTGCTGGTGGTGCCCAACATAGAGGTACAGTAATACACTAGCTCACTCACTCACTCACACACACACACACACACTCTGCTCAGCTCATACAAACTGTCTGTGTGTACAAAGAGCGGTCACCTGGAGCCTCTTTTGAGCAAATTCACCGATGAAGAGGAGAAACAGATGAAGAGGATGCTACAGAGAATGGACGTCCTCGCAAAGGTATTTCACCAAATATTATTAACATTAATTTACTTTAAATCAAATGGATTTTTTTTTTTTAAAGCTACAAAACAGTCCACTGACTAGTCTCCATTTGTCTTGATTTTTTTTAAAATATGAATTTAAATTAAACTAAAAAGAATTATTATAATTGAATAACAAAAAGGAACTTTTCAACAATTCTAATTAGAATTTATTAATTAAAAAAACTGTATGCATGTACAATTATTATAATTTAATAATTATAATAAAATAAGTGTGTGTGTGTATTTGTGTGTGTGGGTGTGTGTGTGTGTGTGTATATATATATATATATATATATATATATATATATATATATATATATATATATATATGTATGTATATATATATATATATATATATATATGTATGTATATATATATATATATATATATATGTGTGTATATATATATATATATGTATACAGTATGTGATTTTATATAAATATATTCCATGCATATATATATATATATATATATATTCTATTATATTATATATATATAATATATGCATATATATTCATATATATTATAGAATATTGTATATATATTATATATTATATATATAATATATACTATTATATATATATATATATATATATATGTGTAATACTCACAACACATAGCATATAGTATATAATTTATTTCTTTATATTTGATATATAAATATGCATTCATATATTTAAGAACATTGTTACATTTATAATAATATACTTTAATGAGGTAATAAAAACATAGTAAAAATAGTCTAATTGCGTATTTTATTATTTAACAAAAATCTGTTTAAAAAGTTATTTTTTAAAATACTTAAAAAAATCGGTAGGTAAATGACCTTAGATTTGTCGGACTTATTGTGACCTGGCACATGAAGGGATTGCAAAAGATGTGAAATTGACTCAAATGTTACACCAGAAATCAGCCGGTGAGGGTTAGTTTCTCCACTCTGCGTGTGTCTGTGTGCATTCGGTGTTTGATGTTACTCTCTCAGAGTGACTTGACCCTGATCAGCCATTAACCAAATACTTCTCTTACTACATTTCACCGTTTGACGCAAGAGCGTCTCATTTTCCATCTCATTTGTGTTTGCACATCTGTGCTTCACCAAGAAGACGAGGCAGATAAACTCTTGTTAGAAGCGGTTCTGGTGGAAAGAGATTGCTCTGTACTTTTTTTTAACCTTGACTGATACGTGACGTTTCACTTTAACAGTCCAGTTTATGCATTGAGTGACACGGGAATGCAATCAGGTGGATGTTAAAACAAAGCCACAATAAAAGCACACAGTGAATTTGTTTTAACTTCTCGTTGCTCAGGAGGTTTTAGAAACGCCTGATCTCGGCGTCACAAGACTGACTTCTTATCTTCTGTGAGATAAACGACACACCGACTCTGTATTATTAAAACAGTTTCTCTCAATAATGTCAAATGCAAGGAAGCCACTAAATGCCAACAAGTTATGGTCTTTATCTCCGTGAAGACAGACTGTAGATGGTAGATGCATTGTATATTTGAAGGTCTGAAAGAAAGTGGTTTTATCATTGCAAATGCTGAGGTAATTTATCTGAAACATTTCAGCCTGTGAACTCTAGAAACTGAAACAGTCCACGATATAGACTTGTAAACATATTGCTTTTTAGTAAGCCATACTCTATCGTAAAAGAAAAAAATGAAACTATGTATAAAAAGTCAATTATTTATTATAATAAATAATGTGAAATAAATAAAAATGTAAATGTTATTTAAATTATTATTATTATTATTATTGCTAGCTTAGCATTTATTAAACCATCGGTTATGATAATAAATAAAATAATGTATTATTAATGAACTTTTCAATTGAATTATTGTTTACAATTGTTAATGTATTTATACATAATAAATTTTTAAAAGACAAAAATATGCCATAAATGTCTTTATTTGTATGTTTATTTATAAAATGTTATTTTAATGTTTTATTAATAATTCTGTTCATTAATGTATGTGCAAAAATCTTATTTAAAAAATCTTATATAAATATATATATATATATATATATATATATATATATATATATATATATATATATATATATATGTATATATATATATATATATATATATATATATATATATATATATATATATGTGTGTGTGTGTGTGTGTGTGTGTGTGTGTTTCACCTTTGTCTCAGTGTGAGAAATAAAGAGTATTAGTTGTAATTGTAGCTCTCTTAGTTCCCATTTGTGGCGTGACAGCAGGGTTGTTGTGGAAGTAAAAATGTCCTGCAGGCAGTCTCTGGTTATGTAACAGTGTTTACCGAAGTGCATTATTACAGCTGAAAGAAGGCCTTGTCTAAGCGGTGTTTGTTTCCAGCACGCTGTGGAGAATGGCGTGAGGCTGATGGTGGACGCAGAACAGACGTATTTCCAGCCGGCTATCAGCAGACTCACGCTGGAGATGCAGAGGATCTTCAACAGAGAAAAACCCAACATCTTCAACACCTACCAGTGCTACCTGAGAGTGAGTCGCTTACACACACACACACACACACACACACCCTTAAAACCTGCCGCTTACACACCCAGTTTCTCTTTTATCCCGCCATCATGCAGAGCAGTAAAAGACAAGTTAAGCCAAAAATAACATTCTGTCATTATTTGCACACATTCATGTTATGTCAGGCCAATAAGGTTTATTTTCTACTGTTGAACACAAAAGAAGATGCTTGGGGGAAAAAATGACTGCTGCAAAAATTACACACAAACATCAAAACAAGGTCATCAACCTGATTTATAATAATGTAATAATACATTTTATTTAAAGGCGACTTTCAGAGCACTCAAAAAGACACCATACATTTAAAAAGATTTAAAACATGGTGAACAATACAACAAACCAGAGAACCATGAACATGGCACAACTTAAAACTGACCAGAGAAAGCCAAACAAAATCCAACCTCTTAAAACTAGTTAGAGTTAAAGATCTTAAACCCTGGACTTCATTTGTCTTGGTAAAGGTTATTTTTTGTATTTAAAGTAATGTTATAGTGCTAAAATTGTAATGATTTTTATAATAATTTAATTTAAAACAGTAAATAATTTAATAATTACAATTAAGTATGCATATGTACGATTTATAGTTATTATATATATATATATATATATATATATATATATATATATATATATATATATATATATATATATATATATATATATATATATATATATATATATATATAATTAAGATGGGAATGTAATAACACAAAATAAAAATTGTTATATGCAGTGTCAATGTATGTAATATGTTAACATTTAACATTATTAATTAGAAAGTGTGAATAAATAATTTAATTAAAAAAAAATTATCTAAAATATTTATTCAAACTTTTTTAGTTTCTCAGCACTGCTCCAAAAATGATATTCCAATTAAAATTTTCAGTACATAAAATGTAACCATGTTTTTATTTTTGAACCTCAGAAGTCACACAATGAGTCATGATGACAATGCTGTAATATAATAGCACTATATGGCCTTCATAAGAGCTTCTGTGCGTCTTTTTCCTAATGGTTTTATGGCACTGATCTCTGTTTTATTTGGTTAGTCAGTGATGAGTCTCATGACAAGCTCTGTGTTTGTAGGAGGCGTATGATAACGTGTCTGTGGACGTGGAGCTGTCGCGGAGGGAGGGCTGGTACTTCGGAGCCAAGCTGGTGCGAGGAGCGTACATGTATCAGGAGAGATCTCGCGCCGCAGAGATCGGATACGAAGACCCCATCAATCCTGACTATGAGGCCACCAACAGGATGTACCACAAGTACGTACCGTGCAATTAAAACACGTCCTACAAGTAGAGGAAAGCACTGATAAACATAAGATCGGCTCATTTGACTACTGTGCATTCATTGCTGTTAATTCTAGCGGATTTATTATTTATTATTTATTATTTTTTTAATTATTGTTCAAACAAATATTTTTTGTTATTCTATATAACCTATTTTATAGTAAAATAATATTTAAATGTATATTGGTTCCAATAACCAATTCCCAGATGGTTACACACACACATATATATATATATATATATATATATATATATATATATATATATATATATATATATATATATATATATATATATATATATATATATATATATATATATATATATATATATATTACTTTATTAACACAACCAATTATCTGTAGAATATTTAAATTTTTCATTTTATTTCATATAGCCCTTTATTTAAAAAAAGTGAACATTAGAAAAATAATTCAATAAAAAAAAAACAAGTTTTTGAAAATACATTTATTGTTTAAAGATTTAATTTATTCCCTTTTATTGCACATACGCCATTATGTGATGAAAAGCAACATTTAGTATTTTAGTTAAATCCACACAATCTCTTATCTAATGGAAACATTTAGAAATATGATTTAGTAAAAATACGTTTTTATTTCATTTTACTTTTCTTTAAAAAAAAAAAGCAAAAATGTAATTCATTTAAAAATCCTTATTTCCACATAAATCATTATCCACTGAAAAGCATGCATTTTTATTTTGTTGAAAATACAAAAACAATGAAAATGTAATTTAAAATGATATTAATTGTTTAAATATATTTTTGTTTTTATTTTATTTCACACAAACCATTATCTGCAAACTCTTTTTCTTTCTTTCATTTACTTTACATTACGTCATGACCTGAGAATGAACCCCGCCCGTTGGCTTTTTGCATGATGCATTATATAATCATTGGTGTCTATCCTGCACATTTTATACCACACAATGTACCGTACAATTTAATTCCTCTCTCTTGTCTCAGATGAATACTGTATTCATGACCAAACACACCTGCTTACCCGTGCCAAGCTTGTTTTGCCCATCAGTCACTAACGTGCTTCACAAATGTGAGGGCAATGTTTCGACTCGCCGCACATACTTTAGGATTACTTCCTTTTATTCGTCCGTCTCAGTCATTGATCGATTCCTGGAAGGCTTCATTAACCCTGATCTCTGTCTGTTAGGTGTCTGGAGTATATTCTGGAGGAGATCAACCACAACAGGATGGCCAATGTCATGGTGGCGTCTCACAACGAGGACACGGTCAAATTCACGCTGGACAAGTGAGTCCAAAAGAGACCAGAGACCAAGTCACCAATTCTAAACCTAGGCTTAAACTTAGTCCTAGGCTAAAATGTAAATCTGAGCCGTTTCAACTTAAAGAAACTCGCACTGGCTGATCTTAAAACATGTCAATGCCTTTGTTTTGTCTTAAGATGCAAAACCAGTAATGTTTTTTTCTAAAATTTACAAAAATCGCTTGCGTCCTAATTGAACTACGGCCTAATCCTGGTTTAGGCGAAGCCCCGTCTATAAAACCGGACTTAAAAGTATTCTAGTATTTGATTTTTGACCCAAAAATGTAAATTCTGGCATCATTAATCACCCCCTAACCGTCTACTTACTTTTATAAAGTAAAAGTTGCTGTTGATGCTACTCTAAACGCACTCTAAAATCTGAAGTATTTGAAAAAACACTTAAAGGGATAGTTCACCCAAGCCATCCTAAGTGTATGTTACTTTCTTCATTCAGACGAACAGTTTTTTAAAAAACGTGTCGTGGCTCTTCCAAGCTTCTGGTTTATTATTTTAAAGCTCTCTAAATTGCGCGTACATTTACGCCTCTGTGTTCTCCTGCACAGAATGAACGAGATGAGTCTCTTTCCGACGGAGAACAAGGTGTACTTTGGCCAGCTGCTGGGGATGTGCGATCAGATCAGCTTCCCGCTGGGTGAGTGGAGAGCCGGGCGGCGCGGGGGAAGGAGCAGATGTGTGGACAGATGCGAGGGTGCTGACGCGCTTGTGTTTGTGTGAGCAGGTCAGGCGGGGTTCCCCGTGTACAAGTATGTGCCGTACGGCCCGGTGAACGAGGTCATCCCGTACCTGTCCCGCCGGGCGCAGGAGAACCGCGGCTTCATGAAGGGCTCTCAGAGAGAACGCAGTCTGCTGTGGAAGGAGCTCAAGCGCAGGTTCTTCAGTCGACAGCTGCTCTACAGACCCGTCTACTAAACCTGACGTCTGCTGCGCTCTCTCAGTTTCTCCACACCGAGCGGACATCTTGTAGGTCTATAGTTCGTCATCAGCGGCTTTGAAATGAACTGGAGTTAAAGACAACATGAAACTGCATTCGCAATGCCTTAAACTTCTGCAGTGTGACGTGAAAAACAGAAAGTGAAACAGTGGAACTTAATTTGAGAAAAGGAAACCTTTTTAGTAATATCTTGTTTTTCTAGATCAACAGATGATTTATTTATTTTTTTACGAAGAAATTAAATAAAAAGCAACTCATTGGCACTTAGCAACCGCATAGCAACACCCTAGCAATCACCCTGGATATCTTAGCGACTGCATAGCAACACCTTGGCAACCACAATAAAAAAATTCAAACTTTAAGCTTTTAAAAGTACTTTTAAACTTCAAACCATTTCAGACTGAAAACCATCAAACCCCAGTTTCACAGACAAGGCTTAAACCTAGTCCTAGACTAAAATGTAAATCTGAGCGGTTTCAACTGAAAGAAACTCAGAAGCTCGCAAGAGTGATCTTAAAGCATTTCAGTGCCTTTGTTTTGTCTTAAGATGCACACCAGTAATGTTTTATTTTTTTCTTCGAAAACATGTTTGAAAATTACTTTAATGTCCTAATTGAACTATGGCTTTATCCTTGCTTAGGCTAACCCCCGTCTATTAAACCGGACCTTAAACCTCTTAAACTTTTAATCTTTTCAATCGTTTTCAATCTTTCTGGCCAACGTAACGTTTGACTTGAGAAACCTTTTTTTCAATTATTTTCAATCTTCTATTTGTCCTACACACTTATTGGATCTAATATGCATTTGTTGTATTTTATTCAACTTAACACAAACCTAGTATCTGATAAAAAGCTAATATTTAAAAACACATTTTTATATTTTATTTATCCCATGCTGCCAGTTATCAGATTTCATATAAATTATATATTTTTTTCTACATAACCCATTATTCAAAAAAAAATATTTAAAAACATATTCATTTTTATTTATTGTTTTTAAATTTAATTTATTCCACATAAATCTTCAAAAAACAAAGGTAAATATTGTTTAAATATATTTATACTTTATTTCTATATTTTATTCCACAGCAGATTGTCAGATGTATGTTTTATATATTAAACCGAAAGTGAGGCGAAGTAAAAGAAAAAATGCATGACAAACCTGAAAGACTGGTGTAAAAGTGTTATGCAGCCAGCCCCAGGTCTTTAACTGGGTGAGACGTGTTAAGTTATGTGTTAAGATAAGTTACTTGAACAGAAAAGATAAGTTATGTCAGAAATGGACAAGTTAGTAAGACTGTAAATGGCCTGATTTCATGTTGTCTTTAAACCCGCTCTAATCCTTCATGTTCAAGCACTGTATCAGACACGGCACCGAACCAGAATCAGCTGCCGTTTTCAATCTCAAGCCTTTTTAAAAAACATAAAACCTCTGCATTTATCACAAAGACCACATGCAGCGCGGTAAGATCATGTAACTACTGATTAAAACCATCATTGTTTATTGCATACCATTTTAAGGTTAGACCTCTTTTGGACTATTTTCATACTGACAATGATGAGTTATTTTTTTAAATGTGTTTCATAGTTTCTTGATCATGTAATTTTTAAACGTCTATATTGTCAGACATTTTTAGCACTGGATATATTCTGCTAACAATATTATTTTTTGTAAATTCCTCGTTTGTTTTGCTCCTTTTAAATGTAAGTTTGGGACAAATGAGTTTGGATGACGTGTGCATGTGCATTTTTTTTTTTTAAATGTAAATAATGAAATGTATTTATAGCTCTTAGTTCTCACTCCTAGATGATTTTGGACGCTTTTGCACTGTTTTTAACTGAATGAAATGAAAGCGTACGGCTGTATGTAACAGTTTTTACAAATATTGACCCATGTGTCCGTTTCGATGTATAGTTACGTTGTATAAACTACCGAAAATGATATTTTACGAATGCATGCATAATGAATAACCAGGTCTCGTATGCATGGAGGAAAATACTTTTTATAATAAAAAAGTCATTTAAAAATACCGTTGAGTTTATTTTAGGGTGTGATGTGTTTGCACACTGTTTCGTATCACGATATCTGCAGTGCATTCAGTTTGATTATGCAAACGGGATCATCATAAACGCGCTCTTGCAAAACATATCAGGAAGTGGCTTTATTACTTTGTTCCTGTCTTGCCAAGTACCTGAGCGCAACAAGGAAATGAATGGCACACACTGAACACATTGAAGCTGAAATGGAGTCGCTCTCTGTGGAGGAGCTGTGTTGTCCCGTGTGCTGCGAGATCTTCAGATCTCCTGTGTTTCTGTCGTGCAGTCACAGCGTCTGTAAAGACTGTCTTCAGGCGTTCTGGAAGAGCAGGAGAACTCGGGAGTGTCCGGTCTGCCGGAGGAGGTCCTCGAAGACAGATCCTCCCGGAAATCTTGTGCTGAAGAACCTGTGCGAGTCCTTCTTGAACGTTGAGGAGGTCTGTGACGTGCATGGCGAGAAACTCAAACTCTTCTGTGAGGAGGACGAGGAGTGTGTGTGTTTAGTGTGCAGAGACTCAGAAAAACACAATCGGCACAAATTCAGGACGATCTGTGAACTTCTTCCATCTTACAAGGTAAGAAAAGATTCAGGTAATTATAGTAATGAAGGCATACATATAAATATATATATATATATATATATATATATATCATATATATATTTATATATATATATATATATATATAGTAATGAAGTATATATATGTGTGTGTATATATATGAAACATCAATGTATTAGAATATATTAATATGTATATTATGTGTATTTGAATATGAATAAATATATATAATTATATATATATTATATTATTATATATATATATATATATAATATATATAATATATATAATGTAATATATATAATATGAATTACATTATAATTGTATTTACATTATATTTAAAATAATTAAATAGTACATATATATATTGTTTAATATATATATATATATATATATATATATATATATATATATATATATATATATATATATATATTTATATATATATATATAAAATATGTGAATTAAACCAAAAATGTAACTAATATATTAAATTGAATTATGGATATCTATCTATCTATATATATATTAATAGCCATTATGTAAAAAGATAACAATAATTTATATATAATATCAAAAACACTACATTTTAAAATGTCAAATTACGTTTATGGTATATATCTTGGGGGAAAAAACTGAAACGCGTTGACCCCTCACAGTGGGATTTTCTCATTTTGTATTGGTTAAATTTTAGGAGGAGCTCGGTATCAAGCTGAAGTCCTTACAAGAAAAGCTGAAACGCACAGAGGAAGTAAAAGGAGAGTGCGAGGAAGCAGTTCAACACATCCAGGTGAAGACATACACTGTCAAACACTGTCCCTTCAGCACACAAAACTGAACTGAACCTTATTTCTGTTTGTCTTTGAGACTCAAGCTCGGCACACAGAGCGCCGGGTTAATGAGGACTTTAAGAAGCTTCATCAGTTCCTCATCGATGAAAAAGAGGCACTGATCGCTGCACTGTGGGAGGAAGAGGAGCAGAAGATTCAGATGATGAAGGAGAAGCTGGAGGAGATGAGCGCACAGATCTCGGCTCTCTCAGACACCATAAAACACATCGAGGAGCAAATGAAAGCCAAAGATGCCACGTTTCTAAACGTGAGAACTCACCAATGTGTATAAAGATGACTTTGATGCAATTTCATTTATGAGAAAAAGAAATAAAAATGATCATAGGTGGGATCAAGGGGTCATCTTTTCCATCTCATGGCACTGCTGCCCCCTGCTTGTAGATGCTGTAACTACACCATCTGGATTAGCCTATTTTAATAAATATTTAATAATAAATATATATATATATATATATATATATATATATATATATATATATATATATATATATATATATATATATATATATATATATATATATATACATTTTAATTTAAATTAATTATTTTAAATTATTAAATTATTAAATTATTTTAACACAATTTAAAGGAATTTTTCATTCATTTAAGAACCTATTATTTTAAAATAATATTTAAAGTAACTAAATTATGTCAGTTTAGCTTTATTTGTAGCATTTTAATTTAGCATTTTAATTTAATTTCTAACGAACACAAAATTTACGTATTTTGTTTTTCATATTAACACAATATTTGAAGGACAAAATTATTGTATCAGTTTACATCTTAATATTATGCGTTTTTAGCATTTAAATTTAGATTAGAGGTATATTATTTTAACGTTTTAAAAAACCTTTTTGTATATATTAATGTTATTTTAACAATATTTGAAGGAAAAATTATGTCACTTTACACCTTGAATTTTTTGTTTAGAATTTAGCACAGTATTTGAAGGAAAATATTTTATTTTACTTTAATTATGTTATTTAAAGTATTTATTTGGACAAACAAAATTGTGTCTTTGATATTTTGCTCCTGGAGTGCTCTGATAAAGCATTATTTTCTGCTTTTTCCCCCCAGAACTTTGAAGCCACGATGGAAAGGTAAGTGTTTTGTGTAAGTAAACCCCGGTCTCTCTCTTCACATAGCTGTGAACTCAAACCCACTGCAGACTGATCTTCCAGAGCCCGGGGCCCACAGCAGGAGCCTCACATGAGTCCTGCAGCTTTGATTCATGAGGCTAATCACTTGGGCAACCTGACATTTGGAGTCTGGCTGAAGATGCGAGACATTGTCAAAAACAGTGAGTCCTTAAGTATAAATATCTAGCATAGAATGTCCTCATTTTGGTAAACTAATATCTATGCTGTTTTTAGTCCATGCACAAAAAACCCTTGTGCTTTGTGTTTTAATCACTGATCTACGTATAGGCCTAAAGTTAATGTCATTATAAAAATCTGATATAAAAAAAAATAATGAATCATGACAAATTAATAATGAATCATGACACAGTTCAAGCATCAAAGAAGCCAATCCTAACTCCATGATACTATATATATATATATATATATATATATATATATATATATATATATATATATATATATATATATATATATATATATATATATATATATATATATATATATATAAATGGCCGCGTTTATTTGGAAATTCTATGGGTCTGGTTTCCGGTCTAATCAGCGAGCAGCTAGCTGTACAAAAAAGTTCTTTTTGCTGCTTGATATTGAAAATTGGTGTGTCTTATCGTGTTATTTTAATGTATTGTCTTGATTATGAACGCACTGGTTTGTAGCGCAAACTATTTTACCGTTTTGGTACCGTTTTACTGCACGTTGTTATTCTCCTCATTAATGAACCGGAAGTCTCACCCGTAGGCTTTCCGCGTCGTCGAAAAAAACGTGGATAGCATGAAATAAACTTGAATGAACACGAGAAGGTTTGTTGAAAGAAACAGAACAACTTGCTGAAATGTTTAATGTCTCATATTTTAATCGCGAAAAGACGTCAGTGAAACAGCTCGTAAACAATGCCACGTGACGTCACGTTTACCTCAGAAAAGACAAGCTAGAAAAATTAACTATATATTAACTATATTTTCTTATATTCATTGTATAATTAACAAATGTAACGTCAATTTAAATTCGTAATGAAAAAAAAAAACGATCACAAAACAAAATAAAACAATAGTAGCCCAATGGAAACCATCACAGAACTCTGAACGAATGAAAACATCCTGCAAAGTTTTAAATATGAAAGTGCACCTTATATTAAGGTATTGTCTCTCAAAAGAAAGAGTCGACTCTGAATCACTGAACCGACTCGTTTTTAAAACGAATCCCAAGCAAAGTTTAAGTTTAACGTCAAAATAAAATATTACCATATTGCCCCTCTCCTTGTTAATCTTTTCTGAATGAAAACGCAAATTCGTTCTTTGCCACAAGATGCCGCTTTTTGGAGCGTTAAAAAAAACAGTGTTTTTTTTGACCTTCCATGCAGATCAACCTGTTGTTCGGGACTCCCAAAATCAAAATATGAACTTTTCATAACCCATAACCTCCCACCAGTAGAATCCATCACACACCGGCAGACACCGCAGTTTCCGTCAAAACCAATACAATTCCCATCAATAATCCTTAAAACTTTCTATTGTGTTTTTGCTGTCTTTATATCCGACTGAATCAATATTAAACCAAAACTGATTTGAGAAAGGTGCCTCATCACCCGGCCCTTGCCTACGCACGCGCACGACGGATCTCTAACTCTTGATCGTTTTGTCCCATCAGCTCCAGTGATCCTGGACCCCAACACTGCACACCCCGAGCTCAAGCTGTCTGAAGATCTGACCCGTCTGACATGGGGCCCGGACCCTCGCGCCTGCCCCGCCAATCCCGAGAGATTCGACGTCTATCCTTGCGTTCTGGGCTCCGGGGGCTTCGTCTCAGGGGCGCACTGCTGGGACGTGGAGGTGGGCCACAACACACACTGGACTGTGGGAATAACCACGGCCTCCAACCCTAGGAAGGGATTTGCCTTCTTTGGCAGAGACGTCTGGTGCGTGTGGTACAAAAACAAAGAGTATTTCTCATATTATCAGGACCAGGCTTACACTCCTATTAGCGTTCAAGAGAAGCTGCAGAGCGTGAGAGTTTTGCTCGACTGGGATCGAGGGACAGTGTCTTTTTCCGATCCTGCGAGCGACACTCATCTGTGCTCATTCACTACAAGCTTTACGGAGAGACTCTTTCCGTTCTTCTCGAGCGTCTGTGTCGCTTGTAGTCTGAGGATCCTGCCAGTTAAAATATGTGTAACAGACATGTGATTCTGTGTATTTTAATGTTATAAATGCTCAATAAAGACTTTTATTAATAGCTTTTTTTCCTGAGATTTTTTTTACGTGAATTTGCTTACAGGCATATTATAAATGAATGCAAACCTTTTAGTTATGATAATGCTAAAGATTTTGCCAAAATACTTACTTTTATTGAGCCTTTTTTCCCATTTTTGACACCCTGACCTTAACATTTTGGCCTGGACATGACTTTTAATTCTTTTAAACATTAAAAGGTGTATAAAAGCATAATTTTATGAATGAATAAGATTTTGAAAGTCTTATTTTATATATATATATATATATATATATATAATATTTTTTTATTACATACACTGTAAAAATTTATTTGTAAATAAAATAAAGATTATTAGAGTACATTAGGTAAGAAAGTATTATTTCAGTTTATCTACTTAATGTTTAATTAAATGTTTTAATACTTACTACTTTATTTATTTGTTAATTTTTATTAGTTTTTTAGGTACATTTTAATTCAATTATTTATCAAGTGCTGTCAAATGATTAATCGCAATTAACTGCACACAACATATATAATATAATATATATAAACCCACACATAAAGTATATCATTTAAATATGTTTACATGTATTTATTCATATAATTGATATTATAAATAAATATATAAACACAGCCCGGGGGTTCCCGGAACTCTGTTTGAAAACAGAGCGGAACGTTCATCCGCATACAGTTTCTGAACGGGTTACATTTGGTGTAACACACGCGACTGAACGTTCCGTCAGCATGGTTGTCTCATGGTACAGTTATAAGTAGTTCTGTAATTTTGTGCTGTGCACGTTTTTAGTATATTGCCACATAGTGATACATATTTAGTATTTTCCGCGTTACAATGCATGTCACGTGTCTGCGTTGACGTTAGAAAGCTTTAACATGTAAACATCTGGAGAAGTTCATTTATGCTAGTAAGTTCGTGCTCAGTCTAAAATCTTATTTATTAGGTCAATTAGATAAAACCTCGAGATGTCTAAAACTAAGCTAAAGAAGAATGCGGAAAGTGTCCAGACTAATGGTCGGTCAGAACATCAGAAGAAGGAAAAGAAACATGAAAACAACAAAAAGACGTTCTTCTACAAAATGAAGAAAAAGAAAACGAAACCTGTAAAGCCTAACATTACACCCCCCACGAAAGTTGAGGAGTATTCGTGCAACTGGAAGAAGTTACTGCAGGTAAGAAGTATTTACCCTGACAAAATCCTATTCCTGTGCTAGTAATTCTGATTGAGAAATAAAAGTCTGTTTTACGTTTGGGATGTGTGTTCGTGTAGACTCTCTCTGCAAATCCTCAGAAGAAGAACGAAGACACAAAACAGGTGAAAGATGCAAACGCTAAGGGCAAGCAGTTTCAGAAGACGCCGTTGGTTTCCAGAGACTCCCATAAAGCAGATAAACACTTCAAAAAACCCACGCGGACCGTCAAAACTGCTTCTGAGACATCTGGAAGGGTAGAAGAAGATGGAGAACAGATGAACGGGAAAGACTTCACCGGACACAAACAGTTCAAAGCAGAGAAGAGGAAAAGAAAGGATGTAAAAGATAAAGCAACGAACAAAAAGAAGAAAGCAGAGGAGGTGGAAAGGAAAACGGAAGAGTATGTGTGCATCTTATGCTTTTTTAGTTTCCTGCGACTGTCCTTTAAACGCTTGTTCCTGCCGTGAAATCAAAAAAGAAAAAAGAAAGATGGTTGCAATATTTCAATCTCACAATTAATGTTTTTTTTTCCTCACAGTTTTGAGTTTGTATAACACATTTTTTTATCAGTTTTATCAGAATTGTGAGAGACAAGCCCAGATAAAAATTCTGAATTTTGTGGCTAAAACGAAAAGTTTTATAAAACTTTTTATTCTGATATATATATATATATATATATATATATATATATATATATATATATATATATATATATATATATATATATATATATATATATCAGAATCATGACAACAAGCTGGACATAAGAGACATTTTAATATGTTTATCTTTGGGCTTAGGGCTATATTTATATTTAATATTATTTATATTTATACAGTGAAAAATGTGATAACTATTTGTTAAGTAGTATTTTTATTATAATTTTTAAATATTATATGTATATTTAATATAATAAATTCATATGTTTTTGAATAACGTGATTGAGAAAAGCTAAACAGACAGACGTAAATAGCATTTATCAAGTGTAAAATAAGAAACGAAGAAGTTTTATTAATGTAGTTTTAATTCGTGCTTTCACGCGGTCCTCTTTAAACGCCGTTTCCTCTCAGGCCTGATATCTGGTTCGATGACGTGGACCCCGATGACATCGAGGCAACTCTGGGGCCCGAGGTCGCAGACATCGCACGAAAGCGCAGCGGAATCCTGAAGTCCAGCGCAGAAGCCACGGAGAGAGCGCTGGTGAAGGAGCACGCGTTTGAGGGGTGAGACGCCTGCGGCTCTCCGGGCACCCGTCGCTTCTGAAGGAACGGGATCTTAATCTTATGGCTAATTTCAGATTGACCCGTGCCGTGGCGATGGACTGCGAGATGGTGGGAGTCGGGCGCGACGGGGCGGACAGCATTCTAGCGCGGGTCTCCATCGTCAACCACTTTGGCAAATGCATCTACGATAAATACGTCAAACCCACGGAAACCGTCACGGACTACAGGACGGCTGTCAGCGGAATCAGACCGAAGGACATCAAGGACGGTCAGGACCTCGCGCAACAGTCTCTATTACGTTGCATTGGAAAAATACTAGAAATTTAATTAAAAGTTTGTTTGTATAGAATAAGGATGATTTAAAAAAGTGTGTTTGCGTTTCACAATTTCAACAATTTTCTCTAATTTGCTTCAAAACACTATTCTGACTGTATTTGAATTCAGAATTTTTAGAGTTTTAAGCGATTAATCACATCCAAGCAAAAGGTTTTTGTTACATAATATGTGTGCGTGTACTGTGAATATTTTTTATGTATATATAAATACACACACATACAGTATATATCTATATGTAAAAAAATGTACATGTCTATTTTTATATTCAAATAATTTGAAACAACAAATTATATTAAACAGCATTTGATATGCTGTTTGTGTTTTTTTTTTTAATTTTTCTCAAAATTCTGTTTGTTTTCATAGTTCTAAATTTATATAAATTTAACATCACAATTCCATCTCTTTTTTTTTTAAATGTCATGTTTCTAACAATTCTGTTTCTTAGAATCCAAATTTTATATCTCTCACTTTTTCTCTCAAATTGTGCGTCACATTTCTGGCTGTACTTGTAGCATTTTTGTATATATATTTTTAAAAACATTTCTGTTGAAATACGCATCAGTGACGCAGACGGATGCTTTTGTCCATGAAATTAGACAAATACAGGTTTCGATTGAAAAAGAATTGTGATTAAAAATGGCAGAATTAGAAATGTTAGCTCAAGATTATTTCTTGTTCTTCATGTGATTGACAGGCGAGGACTTTAAGACGGTCCAGGAGGAAGTGTCGCAGATTCTACAAGGAAGATTATTAGTGGGACACGCCATTCACAACGACTTAAAGGTACAGTACACACAAAAAAAAACATATTCCTGTATATCCCTTGACGTTTTCAGATGAGAGATATTCCTTTAACCAATGTCAGATTTATTGTAAACACTTTTGTCTTGTTCATAGATTTTGCTGCTGGATCATCCCAAGAAAATGCTCAGAGACACACAGAAATATAAACCGTTTAGGCAGAGGGTGAAGGTACGAAACAGTTCGCTGACAACTTCATTAATCAATATTATAAATACATATACTTCAATGTCTCCCGTCTTGTTCTCTTCCTCAGAGTTCACGTCCTGCATTGCGGGTTTTATGCAAAGAGATTCTCAACGTTAAAGTCCAGCAGGGTGAACATTCATCTGTAAGTCTCTGATCGACGTCTAAGACGAGCTCTGTTTTCCATTCATTATTTCAAAGTGCACCGCTTCATCTTTCCCGTATGGTACAAGATAAAGGATTAAAGCGTAGATGCAAAGTTTGGGCTTTGTAATGTTTTCTAAATGTCGTGTTCCTCACAGGTTCAGGACGCTCAGGCCACTATGAGGCTGTACACTCTGGAGAAGAAGCAATGGGAGGCGAGTCTCAAAGACGCCCGCGCGGGGCAGAAGAGTCTGAGAAAACCAAGGACTCCTAAAAACTCTCAAATCAATTTTACTCTGATCGGCAAATAAGAAACTCGTCGCAGAGCGTGACAAACTATGCAGGCAATTGCTTTTTCAGTGTGGAGTAACGTTATGATGAACTGTCTGAATCTTGTTATCTGAGGGACGAAACCATCAAACGCTATCAGTAATATATGTGAAACTGTTCTATTGATCTCTTTTATACCAAGTAATATTAATTTTCATTTCCACCCTGTTTGAAATTACGTGACAGATGTAACTTTTGGTGTGACGCCACGCTTGATGTGCTTGTGTGTTGGTTTCTCACATGGAAGCACACGAATAATGGCAATGCAAAATTAAAATCGATTTAAAGCCAGATTGCCTTTAAAAAAAAAAAAGCTTATGTAATTCTACAACCTTACCTCATTTAGTATACCCCCTCATTTATGAATATGCTAAATAGCTCCGCCCTAACTCAGTAAACGCTACAATATAGTGGATAAAATCAGTCTGATTGTTCAGTTTTAACTGATACAGAAGCAGAAGAGGGAATTTTACACTGCTGTCTAGACATGTATATAAAAATATGCATTTTATGCGTCCCTCTCTACAATGTTGGTGTTTTTAAGAATATCATTAGCCTTTTAGCTTGACTGCGTTATCAAGCAGTTGAAGTTTCGCTAATCGCTAATCACAAACCGTCTTGTGAAATGCTAATCATAAAAAACCCACCCCGTGAGCCGTCTTGCACAAATGTTGAATTTCTAGGATATTAAAACCCCTTTAGTTATGTATTTAAAAGTGTCGTTAGCAGTTAATCAAGTTTCAGACATCGGATGTTAGGAGCTCTTACACAGACATAGAACAGGAAAGACGGCAGCTCAGAGACGAAAGTCTTTATTTAGCTCATGGGAAAAAGAAAAAACCTTCATTTTAAAACACATCATTGCAAAGTCAATCATATCCGCCACAAATACACAGAGGGACAAGATCACTGCTAAACAGCTAATGACAATTCAAGTTTATTTTGTGCAGAGCAATTTGTGTTTCAGAAGCTCTTCCCTTTTTTTCCAGTCAGTAGTGTTTAGTCACGGACAAAACTAATGTTGCAGCTTTAGGAAATCCAAATCTGGAAAACCTAGACTGTGTGGTGAATAACGGTTCATTCTACAATACGTGGAGGTGGACATTGAATTTGAGCTGGTTTGTGCGCTGGTGGACACTTCACGGGTTTACAAGGCTCAGATGTCGTCGGAGATCATTTACCTGCTGGAAATTCATGCAAAACATTTGTGAAACGTTTCTCACAAACACCCGGATAACGTTGACCTGGATTCTGCCATGATTAACAAAAAGGTAACTTTTCGAAACGATATCGAAATTTTTAGGAAAAAAATAATTGTGTACTGTCAGATATAAACTTGCAGTTCTGAGGTAAAAAGGCAGAATTGTGAATAAATTTTACGAACTCAAATTTTTTTAAAAACGCAATCACACTTTGTATAATGAAAACGGACTTCCATCTCGTCATAAAATAAAAAAATACATATTTTTAACATTCAGTACGTTACTTGGAGATGTATTTTAATTGTCCTAGTTTTGTTCCTGTAAAATAATTGTATTTAAACCTAAATAAATTATATAAAGGAACAATTTAATTTGAATAAATGTGCTCAACGGATAAGAAAAAGACAAAACGTAGATGAAATACAATCTAGTCCTTGACCAATTTCATGAAATTGACCCTTTAAAGACAAAAGGCAGTAACAGTGTGAACACCACAGTTAGTGCATGACCTCTGACCTCCAAACTAGTTCTTTTATCTTGTAGTTTGTACCTTTGGCTTTCATACTTTCGGTGGTCAGCGTTAAGACTGGCTCAGAAACAAGCGAACAACACGTCATCACAGCATCAACAAACCCAGTCGTTTCTTATTCCAGAAAAGAAGCCCTTCTTCAGCGCAGCAAGAGACGCATGGCTTGAGAGGAAAGACGGACGGAAACACACACACACACACTTGAAACGCACCTCAGCATTCAGAAAAACTCTCACACAAGCTCTTCGATGGACTTCAGTCAGGTGAGTGCCGTATTTCATATCTGACAGGAACGAAAATGAGACTGTGAGGGACGGAAGTACAACGCCTTCAATTAATTTTACTGTTGTTTAACAGCAAACCCAATGTTTAGCTGATGAAACAAAAAAACTCCATAAAGTCCATCCCTCGCAGCTTTGTTTTATCCCTTTTAAAGTGCCCCTATTAGGGGTTATGAAAGTTCATATTTTGGTTTCAGGGGTCCCCAAAAACAGGTCGACATGCATGCAAGGTAAAACAAATATGCATCGTCTCATAAAGCGCATCTATTTTCACCTTATTTGTTCAATGACTCCCAAACGATTCATTTAATGATTCATTTTTGCAAACCCCTTCGGTGATTGGTCGATTTTATTCAGACCGCTGTGAAAAGACCGATAAGTGGGCGGGGATTATGCTAACATTTCAAACTAAAACCGCTTGAAACTCGTTTTAAAAATGAGTCGTTTCAATGATTCAGAGTCGACTCTTTCTTTTGAGAGACAATAACTTCAAACGCGGCGCACTTTTATATTCAAAAATCCTTAAAAATTCTTTAAAATTCAATATGGCACCTAACCCGATTAACATCCATGAAAAGAGAGCACAGATCAGACACTTTCACCAAATAATCAAACAAAGAAAGTGACAGCGAGGTTTTAGAGCAGCGCATAGCATAATTACATTCCACTGTTTCTTACGAACACCAAACATGCTGCAGCAAAGGATTCTGGGTAAAGGCCAGTTAGCAGAGGCACAAAAACACACAAACACACTTCGTTATAATCCCTGCAAGAGGCCCTGCAATTTCCAAAACATGCCTACGCATTAAAGTACAAGTTTGTTCAGTCGTTCAAAAGATTTTCTTGTTTAGAGCAAAGAATTTTGGGAGAAAATCCCAATGGCCGAAAGTTCCGATTCCCTGCGCTGGTGTTGAGGCGGTTCGATGAGAAGAGAGACGGTCGCTGAAGTTAATGCATTCATTTACACTCCAACTTTGGGTCAACGCAAACTAAAATACGTCGTTCTTATAAAGCGAGATGAAAAAAAAAAAAAAAACGAATGTGCATGATAGCGCAACTGAAAAAAACAAAACAAAAAAACAACAAATTAAAACCCATTTTATTAAATAAAATTAAATCCCACACAAACTTCCTGCCTCGTGCTGTCAAAGGTTACACTGCGAGACACTCGGTCAGGTAATGCATGTAGTTACGTGACGGGGAAAAGAGGAGGTAGAGGAGGATCACGGCGCTGAACCGTCTGTCGTTTCTGTCAGTTTCTCTTCGTCGCCCTGTTTTTGGTGCTGCAATCGAGCGTAGCTCACCGCATCGCCTCTGAAACACACAACCATACAGAATTTTGTCAGTGATGGCAAAACATGAAAAGTTTATTTGCAAAAACCCAAAGATTGCGTTTTTTTATTATGTTTTTATTGATTTACTTAGCTGTATTTTATGTCATTTTTTTTTACCTAATCAAAATAACCCAACTGCAGTTTGATCTAGATTAAGTAATGTGCAATGAAACATTATGAAGAGTTACTCGGGTTTGTTGTGTGTAAATGCAAACGTGAACTCACTTCTTTCCGAGGGACGCGAGTCCGTAAAGCACTCCTGTAGCAAAAGCGATGGCGTTACCAAACAGAGTTGTGATGGAAAACGACAGAAAGACGGGAAACAACGCCATCCTGAGAGAGAACGGGAAAACTGTTAATTCTAATTAAAAAATAAATATTGTAGACATTCATTGCAGACAGTATATATAAATAAATTGTAGACAGTTAATGTGTCACGTTTAGTTATTTCACATTTAATATACCTTTCAATAAATATTTGTTAGTTTTATCCAGCAAGGATGCATTAAATTGATCAGAGATGACGATAAAGACAATTATGATGTTACAAAGGATTTCTATTTCATATAAATGCCTTTCTGTTAAGCTTTCTAGGTATCAAAGCAGCAATTCAGCGTATAAAGATGATTTCTGAAAGATCATGTGACACTGAAGGCTGCAGTAATGATGCTTTGCATCACTGGAATAAATTACATGTTATGTTCAAATAAAATAATAAAAAAAAACAGCTATTTTAAATTTTAATAATATTTCACAATATTCCTGCATTTTTTATTAAATACATGCAGTCTTGATGAGCAGAAAAGACTACATTAAAGAAATGGTAAAGTTAAGGAAATTACCTTTCGATGATAGCATATAATATATTAAATTCATGTTTGTTCGTGATATATTAACTAATGTTCACTTATGCAACTAATGTTAAAATGCATTAACAGGCTCTAAAATTAAATTAATATTAATCTAAATTGACATTAAATGCTGTAATAACATTGTCCACTGGGGTCTAGAGATAAAATAACAAATAGATGAATAAATAGTAAAAAAGGAAATTTAAATAAATGAATATGTAAACAGAACTACAATGAGTAAAAACTAATTTAATGTGGAATGTTTATTTTTCGTTAATAATACGTTACGCCTACATTTACTAATCTTTTAGGGCTTTTATTTTATTATTTCACAAATCATTGGCTTGCACTGATTTTTGGATTCCAGTTAATTTATGTGGACAGTTACACCTGACAGTCTACAAAATTTCTCCTCGGCTCGGCGGACGATTTAGCTTTTAGAGTTGCCATGTGTCCCCGTGGATTAAAAAACACTTTGTTGCACAGTAATGGTGATTATCCAGTGAAGGGACTCACCCGCAGTAAAACAGGGCTTTCTGCCAGGGCTTTAGACGGTCGGCACGCGCCGCAATAGCATTCGCAAACTCTACGAACTGACAGCAGAAGGGCACCTCACACAGGAACAACACAAACGCCGTCAACCTGGGGGAAAAAAATAAGATGGCTTATCTTCTCAGCGGCTCGATAAACAGCGGGAACTGAAAAGTGAGTTCTTACACCATCCAAACCCCAGCCGCGATGTTCAAGGGATTCACGGTCACGCAGTTCCAGACGCCCATCGTTGCACATGCTAGAAAAATAATAATAATAATATTATTATTATTATCTATATTTGTCATCTAAATATAAAAATAACCGTTATTACGTTTCTCAGAAGGCCCAAATACGAACCAAATATTTGCCCTATACCAAGCTAATGATTATTTAAAAGTGATGGATAATTTCAAAATAACAAATAAATAATGAGGAAAATGAATGAGTTATATTTTAAAGGATTACTCTAAAGTAATATAGACTTTGATGTTAAGTTAGTTTATTATTAATATGATTAAGCGATTGTGATATGGTGGTCAGAATCAGACTTCTGCGTGTTGAGTAAAACACATGGAGGAGCGGCTGGTCGGCTGGGTTTGATGAGCAGCTGCTGCTGTCATCTGTGTCTCAGCATATGTAGAAGAGAACAGAGGACTATTGATGCCGACTCTCTGTTACACACACATGCTGGCACAACAGGGTGTGTGTGTGTGTGTGTGTGTGTGTTCAGAACTAGTGCAAGCTCAATCTTTGTGTCTAATGAATAATAGTGAACAATGCAGCAGCAATTAAGTGTATCCGCCTACAGCCAAATCAATCAGTATCAGAATACAGGCAGAGACAGGCAGGTTGTGTTTGTTGCTCAGAATGGTTTTTGGCTGGTATCTTGTTTGTTTTTGTAAAAACATACATGCAGACACACACACACATATTCATCAAGTACTTATTATGATATATATATATATATATATATATATATATATATATATATATATATATATATATATAAGCCTCAACCCATTCACAAGTACCAGTACATATACCTATTTATCTGTATGTATGCATGTATGCATGCATATATACATATATACATACACACAACACTTAGTGATCCCTAACAAAAGACATGACAGAACAAAAAGATTAGAAAGAAAAGGGCAGGAGAAAAGAAAGTTGCAGTTGCTATGACACCTGCGTTACCATGACAGTGACTACAAAGAGAGCTCATAGCATCTCACAGGGAGTTTACACCTCAATTCTGATGCATATTTACCACTGCATTAAGGATTGAAAGCACTTAAAACACTTTATACAAACTAATTTCCCTCACTTCGATATATAATTTTGAAGGATTATGCATTTCATATACTAGTGCATTTGACACTGTATGTATGACCCTGGATCTGAAAGTAATTGTTTGTATGTGTTGATTCTCCATGCCAGAATGCCTGCTGGTTGTCTATGAGTCACTGTCTGAAGGTGTGATTGATCAGACATGTCTTTGTTCAAAGCAGTGATCTCATTGAATCTAGATGATATAGTAATTGATAATAATCGATAATACGGATCACCTACGTTATATCAAGCAGGGTTTTCTGGAAAAAGTTTGAGAAAATTAGTTAAAAATGTTTCATTAAAAATAAACTTAAAATAAATATGTTTGATTAAAATAAATATCAAGATATATATATATATATATATATATATATATATATATATATATATATATATATATATATATATATATATATATTAATTTAAATAAATGAGTTGAGAGTAAAATAAATAGATGCGAGTAAAATAGTTTGATGAGTGTAAATACAAAGAATTTAACTTTAGAATAACTTTAATTCAAATACAAAATTTTAGGTTTAAAATTGAGTCAAATAAAAAAAAAAAATATAATTTGATTTAAATAAATACTAGTACCAGTACAGCACTATAGTAGTAGTAGTTGAAAAAATTACAACTAATTATTTTCATATATAAATTATTTTAAATAAATGTTTCACACACATGCATAATATTTTATTTCTATATGAATTGAATCTTTTTATATAAAAAGCTTCCTTTTAAATTACAGCACGGGGTCCCTTGGACAAAGGTGATAATATCTGGCGGTCTGTGACATCTAAAACACTGAAAACCCCTATTGCACAGCTTCCAAGGAAGTGATGTCACGGTCAGCATCTTGACATCATTTGGCGAAACCACTAGACGACGTGTGATTGTGTCGGGTGTAAGACAGTATCGTTGTTGGAAAGGTTTCAGATGCCATCAAACACGGACACAGCCGTCTATCGGCAAACGCACGTGTCTGACGATGCTGCTATTCTGCATTAAACAGCCATATGGCCAGAATCACGTGATACTCACATATGCCACCCAGGACACCGGCCAGTTTGCAGATCCAGCGGTACCACCAGGACATGCCATCGTCCTCTGTGCCGGTTTTGGTTGGAGCTGCCGCCTCTTCTGAGCTCATTTTCCACCGTTAAATTATTCAGACTCCCACTGTCTCACTTACAACTCGCCGGCAGCTGCAGTACCAGCGGCGGCCTGAGGGCGTCGCGCTTTCCCCGTCGAAGACAATGGCTGGAAAGTACAGCTGATTGTAATGCCAGCCAAACAAACAAATTGCGTAATAAAGTTATCAAACAGCCGGCAGCCAAATATATCACCGAAAAAAAATTAGATTGTAAAATCCTCCTTCGTTAAAAATAACGCTGTAAGGACGCTGCCGCGGCGCTATTTATCTGACGCCGATGCTCTTGTTATGGTGTTATATAGAGGCAAAAGAAAGCAAAATAAAATCCGAACGAAAAACGTCTTCTTGGAGAAAAAACGTGTTGAAACGAGTCTTCGGAGAGAGATAATCCTCGATGTAATGTCAGTTTAAGTTAGTAACGCTAGGGCTTTTGCTCCTCTTGTCTTGGAGGTTCCCTTGTCTGCGTTGCATTGTGGGAGGAGCCAATAATGCGTCAGAACGCACGTAAAGCGTCAGGAGCGTCAACCCCGTCAACATATGCGCAGTCAGGACTTTGGATAGTGTGTGTTTGCCATCACAACTTTTTACAGTTTTATTACCGTCTAATATTACTACTAATAGTTTTATTACTGTCTACTATTGCTACTATTGCTATAATTATCATTTTTAGACTGAAAAGTATATAAAATGTATGGTAAACATTTATAAAAACCACTAATAAATTATTATTTTTATTACTACTACTATTCCTATTATCACTACTAGCCTACTACTATTACTACTTCTACTATTATGAGATTGAATCACACAAAAAAATGTTTAACAAGGGAAAACATATATTATTATTGTCATCTCATTAAAAATCTGTTTTAAAAAATATATTTTAAGTGCATAAATTGTATAAATACCTTAAATATGTATAATTAATAATTACATTTATAATTGAATAATATACAATTAGGTTTTAAATAAACGTTTAATTAAAATATATAATATTACAAGAAAATAAGAATTTAAATCAACCTAACAATGCAGTATTATAGTAATATATGAAATGCAACATATTACATAATGGTATATGAAGTAATTATTTTTAAAATAATATTTTATTGTAAAATATAAATTATATAATTATAAATTAGTCTTTTTTTGTTGAGCATATTTTTAAACAAATAACCATCATTTTAAAAAAATAAATAAATGAAACAAAAACTGGGGTCCATTAGTATTCAGTGTTCATGAACAAAAATAGATAATTATTATTTATTTTACTATTATTAAATGATTAATATAAAAATAATATTTAAACTGATTTACAATTGATAAAAATACTTTTGAACAATCAAAATAAAAAATATTTAATTAATTATTATTTATCATTAAGCTAAAAGTTTATTTGCATGTCATGTGACCATATCTGTGGATGAAATATTGATTTAAAATAGAAAATCTATCTGAAGCTGACGTCAGCGACTCGAACCATCGCGAGATTTTGTGGTTTGGCGTTAACGCCGATCTCCAAACCATAAGCCAGTCGTCAGTCTGTGTTTCCTCCACTATAACGTGGTGTACAGATCTACAGATCGCATTAGAGGATCCGCGGCAGCTGTGGGAAGTTTGTTGCCAGGTGTCTCTGAGCTACACGAAGCCGAACCGAAGACCAGCAGGAGAGCCCCGGACCGGCCAGACAAGACAAGATGAGCTTCTTATTGTAAGCGCGACTCTGTGATTTTCATCACTATTTCTGCGTAAATACCAGATTGATAATTTAGCTCGTCTTGCTAAATAGCTTTTGGACCGATGCGACTTCAGTTCAGCGCGTGCAGATCGTTAAATCTGTCAGTATTTCATACAGTACATAATACTGACAGCTGCGTTAAAATATGCTGTTTTTCGCGCAGACGCTTCGGCATCGAAATTATCCCAATTCTGGCACGTTTGCGCCGATTTCTTGGCTCTCTGGTGATGCGCCGGGCTGGAAGGGGGGCACATCTTATGTAATGCATGTTTGTTTCACACTGTGCCGTTCAAAAAGCACGTTGTGTGTGTGTGTCTTGTCACTTTGTTTTTGAGATCAAGCCCGCAAAGCATCCAAAGTTGGCTTATTCTGAACTTTGGCTGTACTTGTATACCGAGCAGCTCAGCTGTTGATGAAACTGCATGAAATGCAATGGTTGCAGCTCTCTCATCTTGCGTTTTTATTCCCCCTAAATTGCAGTTTGGGATTATTCTAATCGTATCGTTTTGGGAGGGAACGGGGTGTATTTGCTTTCTCTGTAATTACTTTAAAGAACATGTTTACATCTTGCAGGAGGAAGGGAGGGAGGGCATCTCAAATGCAGGACATTTCTCAATCAGATGCTGTAATCTTAAAGTCTTGGCAACGGTTTATTGTTATGATGCATCTGAAATTGAATTTGCTGATAAGGTTGTCTAGAGCCATTGGAGAAGTCCATCAGAAGAAAACCGTCCCCCTTCCTCGAAACAGCTGAGAATGATTTCATTAGGAAACTATTGTGAAGTTCTTGTGACAGTTCGCATGTGATTTTGGAGAAGTCGGGAACAAACGCAGACATGTGACCGCTATTCTGACGCTTTTGAGTTTGAATTGAAAAAGGTGTGATCGGCTTTGTGCGTTTCTTTAACGGGAACCGGATAAACAGCATGTCTGTGTTTTGAAGTTTTGCTTTGTAAATCAGATTGAAAATGTGTATAAATTGAGACCTTGCGACACACCCAGGTGCATGTAACAATCCTCACTAGTTTTGACGTTCTTCGAAGGTGTAGTTTAGCCAAAAATGAAAATTTGCTGATAAAGTGCTCCTCAGCCTCAGATTGTTCCTTCGTCAGTTTTGGAGAAACGTAGTGTTATATCACTGTCTCAGCGATGGATCCTTTGCGGTGAATGGGTGGCGTCAGAATGAGAGTCCCAATAGCTGATAAAAACACCACAATAATCCATCAGCTAACATCTTGTGAACGCTGTGTGTTTGTAAGAAACCCATTTTAATCTGCACACCTCTGCTTCCGGTTAAAATCAATAAGCCGTCCTTAGTATTGCTTGTTGTCTCAAAGGGTGACTGAATCAGGATAGAAATATGCACGGATCAAGCTTGCAAACACACAGCCTTTTGCTTCACGAGATATTAATCGATGGATTGCTGTGATGTTTTTATCAGCTGTTTTTACTCTCTTTCTGACGGCACCCATTCACTTCAGAGGAACTAATGTATAGCAAAATTTCTCCAAATCTGATGAAGCTGCAAACTTATCTACATCACGAATATTCCCTTTAAATGGCTTTTTTTTTTTGTTCCATCCCCTTCAGCGGCAACCGTTCGTCTAAGACGTTTAAGCCAAAGAAGAATATTCCGGAAGGCTCTCACCAGTATGAGCTGCTCAAGCACGCCGAAGCCACGCTGGGCAGCGGTAACCTGCGTATGGCCGTCATGCTTCCCAACGGAGAAGATCTCAACGAATGGGTGGCCGTCAACAGTAAGAACCAAGAGCGATATCACGCTTAATAATCATCCCCGCACCCACAAAATGAATCATTTGTTCAGTTTCCGGTGCGTTTTGTTATTGCAGATGGCTTTCTTGTTTCCCTCTGTGCGCGCAGTTGCTTTTCTCGTTCCCTTCTTAACAACTTTGACCCTTGACCTATTGATGAGTACAAACCAGACCCATCCTGTCTTTACCGATCACTCAATCTGTCCCGAGAGACCATCGCTAAATTACTAGCACACCTCCTCCGGCACGCACGCATCCAGCAGTGTGAGACTGCTAGTGAAAACAATGCCTTTTGTTGTCATTTTTAAAATTCGTCAAGGAAAATGAGCATTAGCGGTATTGCGAGTAATTCACAAAGTCTTGTTTGTCTCTCGAATGACGTCAGCGCCGGAATCGACTCGAAAAAAACCTAATGATCATGTGCTCCGGCATGATTTCGGATGATTCATCTCGAGCATCTTGTGCGTCAGATGAGGCAAGAACTTCTGACTGCCTGTTCCGATTCTGATTATTAATCAAACATTTTTCCTGCCAACTAATTACGGGTCTTTACAGCTGCCAAGCAACCTGCTGCATCAATACAGTATTAAAATGATACTCTGTGTTTCGATTTAAAACAGCTTTAAAGGTAAAGGCAGATCTATCTGCTTTTCAAACAGTAATGTAAAATGAATTAAATGCCGTCGAACGATTAATCGCATCCAAAAAAAAAAGTTTGAAAAAAAAGTGTGCATAATATATGTGTGTGTGTACTGTGTATATTTATTATGTATATATAAATGCATACATACAGTATATATTTATAAAATATTGACATGTATGTATTTATATAATTAATACTATATTTAATGTACAAATCTTTCTTGTGTGCACTTGCATATTTTAAATATACACAATACACGCATGAATAATATTAATTTAATGGTGTTTAATTATTTGACATATATATATATATATATATATATATATATATATATATATATATATATATATATATATATATATATATATATATAGGACAGATAGAATCTACATTATTTATATAAATATCAAATTCTATTATTTTAAAGATGGATTTAAATAAATGATTCACATGATCAGTGACATTAATTAGCTTATTTGACCTGAAATAACTCTTAGAATTCTACTCTGTGTCTTACTTTAAATTTAGCAATGGCACTACTTCTCTAGAAAGAACGTCTAGTTGATCGATCATGCGCAAAATATTAACAATGAGTTAAATGTTTCTGTTTGGTTGCTTTCGCAGCGGTGGACTTCTTTAACCAGATTAACATGCTGTATGGCACCATCACTGATTTCTGCTCGGAGGACAGCTGTCCGGTCATGTCTGCTGGACCAAAGTGAGTGTGTTTGGACAGCGAGGGATGAATGATTGTGTCTGTCTTTGACTCTGCTTCACTCATCTGTTTTACTTTAGATATGAGTATCATTGGGCGGATGGGACCAACATTAAGAAGCCTATTAAGTGCTCGGCTCCCAAGTACATCGATTATCTGATGACGTGGGTTCAAGACCAGCTGGATGACGAGACCCTGTTTCCTTCTAAAATAGGTATCGATTATCACTGAGATACTGTTGTAGTCTGTATTAATAAGGTGTAACTATTGCCTATATTTAATTAAAGTTTAGCTTTTTCTTTTTTTATTTATATCTATATCTATATATATATATATATATATATATATATATATATATATATATATATATATATATATATATATATATATATATATATATATATATATATATATATATATATATATATATATATATACATATACATATACATATATAGATATACATATACATATACATATACATAGATATAGATATATGTCTATAATAGCAGGTCTTGTGGTATTTATCTCCATCTGTCCAGGTGTTCCCTTCCCCAAGAACTTCATGTCTGTGGCCAAGACCATCCTGAAGCGTTTGTTCAGAGTTTATGCTCATATATATCATCAACACTTTGACGCGGTCATGCAGCTTCAGGAGGAAGCTCATCTTAACACGTCTTTCAAACACTTCATCTTCTTTGTACAGGTGCAGCCTTTGAACGTCTTTTAAAAGCGCCTTCACAAGTCACTAAAGCATAGGCTACAGTACCTTATTGCTTTTATAATATGGCAGCAAAAAAGCCATTAATAATCAAAATAAATGACATACTTTCTGTCAAGTAATATTATTCATTAGTCTAAATGTCAAGCTACTGGCAGCATTTAATATAGTATTTAAATGATATGGCATCATAATTTTCATCCAATTATTTTAAAATTATTTATTTTATTTTTATTTAATAAAAATGTTTTTATTAAGGTCATAAATTTGTGTTTTAGCTGTTGCGTTGCTATATAAACAATGCTATTGAACAGGAGGCGGTTTTCAATAAAAAAATACAGTTTAATCAAATTACATGAATAAGTTTGTTTACTGGATGTTTTATTCCTTAAGGATGCATTAAATTGATCAAAAGTGACAGTAATGGCATTCGTAATTTTAAAGAATAAATCCATTTCAAAAATGCTGTTGGGTTTCCGCAAAATATTGAGCGGCGCAAAAGTTTCCTAACAATAATAGTAAATATTTATTGAAAAGTAAATGGGCATTAGAATGATTTCTGAATGATCATGTGACTGGAGTAATGGGATACATTATATTTAAATTATATTTAAGAAAACGGTTACTCTGAATGTTTCACAATATTACAGTTTTACTGTGTATTTTATCAAATAAAAGCCTTAATGAGAATAAGAGTACGGTAGGTTTGGTGTTCTTGAATTTTATATTAATCGAGTTAATTATTTTGTCCCCTTTTAGGAGTTTAACTTGATCGACCGTAAGGAGCTGGCACCTCTTCAAGAGCTCATCGAGAAACTCACTACAAAAGACAGATAAACTGAGACGAGCGGAGGACAAGAAGTTATCGATGAAGAAAAACAGTGGTCCCGCTCTCTCTTCTGACTCTTCCTTCTATCTTTCGCTCTGTACAGATGATTTTAACCCCACAGCACTGCTAGGCAAAGTGAAGGAACGGCACGATGCTAATATTTCTCGATGGGTCGGACGTGATTTTTGGCATTCGATAACAACACGGTGCCCGGATGAAACGGTTAGGTATGATTTAAAGTCCGTCGTATTAGTTCGGTCACTGCGTGGGAGGGATATGAACGTACGGGAGTTGAACCACAGGCTGCAGTGATTCGGTACGGTGCCTATGCCGAAGCAGAGAATAGGTGACTCGCTTTCCTTGACTAGCGTGAATGTGAACGGGTGTTTGATTCTTCAGCGCTCTAATGCTGACAGCAGAAAGATGGAGCAAAATAGCTTAAAAGTCAATTTTCCTATGCAATTATGAACTTATTTGTCCTCGCCGATGTTAAATCGATGCTTGAAGTTCATATCGGTAAAATGTTTTTTTCCTCATATATTTCATATTGAATATCGGTCACTATGAAGGTTTACTTTTAGACAGGTTTTGAATGCTAAAATATGAAGCGTGCATGCTGCAGTCGATGCTTTGTTTGGGAAGCGTTGGCCTCGGAGACAAAAAGAAATGTATGAGAACAGCTCAGAGTCTCTTAAGATGCTTGTTTTGCACAAGCCACGGCTGTTTCAGTTTTTTGTAAAGCGTCGAATTGATGCGACCGGGTTGCCAAACTTTTCTTAAATATTTAAACCGGTTTAATTATTAAAGCATTTCAGTTGAAATACACTTCTTCGTGTGGTCAGAACAGACCTGAAATGTTCAGCACGGGATGAATTTAGCTTTATCGTTTGGTCGTATTAGTCGTCATGGTTAGAAATATTCAGCATTTGGTTCTGAAGTGAATGACTGTGGGCTTTTCTTCTCTACCTCCATTTTAACCTCCCCCCCCCAATCTGCTCTTCTATTACCACTTTTATAGTTGTGTTAAAAAAATTCCTTAGATTTATGTTTCTTGTTTCACGAATGTAATAGTTTTACTTCTAATGGTTTGGACTACGCCGTGGTGTAAAAGTGCCAACCGCTGATTAATATCGGACAGATATGAAGTATTTATAGAGCATTTTTGTCACTGAAATGAGAATATATTTTCCCTGAACTGTATAATAATTAGGTTAGATTAAATATGTAAATACATGCATAAGATTTTCCTGATATTGTTCTAGTTTACATGAATAAAACAATATCACTAACTGATGTTATTTTTGCTGTACATAGAGCAAATAAAACCCTTCTCTTAACATTTCATTTGTGGTTTTCTATGCACGTGTATGTTTTATGTATATAGGCTATATTATATTTTCTGCACATGCGCATAATATTAACTGTTTACTGGTCAAGTAACTTTTTAATATTGTTAATTGTTTTTATAAATTGCTATAACTTGTCCTCAAATGGATTTAAAGTAATATTAAAGAAGCGGTGTTTATGTGAAATGCGGTCTGAAAGCAGCTGTTTCCGGTGGTAGGAGGAACTTGAAGTTTAAGCGCCAGAATTTAATGTCCCGCCTGTTTCTATGATAACTGACTGTACAGAGTGTATTGTACATTTCTGCGACATTGCACGAAGATAACATGTCTCCCACAGCCAAGAGAGCCTGTCCTAGTCCTCTGAACGACAGCCTGGAGAAAAGACTGAAACGCATCTCTATCGAAGGAAACATTGGTAAGACGTTCGTTGTTTGTTTTTTTTTCTGTCAGAACTGTAAGGATATTTCATTGCTGGACAGACACTGAACACCTTTATAAGGTTAAAATGATCTTTCATAGTGAATTAGGATTGTGCGATAAATTAACCGACTTGTGTAGAAAATACGTGTTTATTAACGTACATAACGTTGCTTAGAAACGACCTTGAACATTTTCTGTTATGAATGCGTCGTTTTTATTATGTTTTTGCAAATATTGTGGTTTTAATGCGTGTTCTGTTTACTGAAAACGTAAATTTTGCTTTTAAAATAATAATAATAATAAAAAAAGTCTCAAAATATATCGTAGCGGAAGTTGGGTACGTCTCATATCCGGCTTACCCGCGCTGTTTTTGGTCATATTACTGTTGTGGAAGATTTTTTTTATCGTTAACGTGGTTAATTGCGATATTTATATTTAATGTTTCTGTTCTAGCTGCGGGTAAATCTACTTTTGTTCGCCTGCTGGAGGACTATGATCGAGAATGGGAGGTAGTACCGGAACCCATCGCTAGATGGTGCAATGTACAAACTCACCACAACGAGCATGAGGTACAGTCAAAAATACTGTAAAGATAAACTAGTACACACATATTTAGATTGTAGTAGTGAAATATATACATTTTTAAGAGTGCCCCAAATCTGTTAAAGATTTCACTCATGACATGCACATGAATTAGAGAACAAAATGTGGCATTTATTTTAAACACACAGCATAGTTTTCATTTGTGGCTCATTTCTGAGTGCAGCTGCCACTTTGTTTGATGTTATGTTGTTTTGTTTTTTTGGTGTGGTCTGCATTGACGTTCGAAAACAAGTATCAATATTTTTGTGGTCGCTGTCCGTTGCATGTTTGCTGTATTGTGCGAGTATGATAAGCAGGCCTGTAATCCAGCGCTGTGATGGAAACGGCTCTGGCAAACACCGGTCTCGTCCCCTGGGAATTAACAGATGGTTCAGTCCTGAACAGCTGAGCACTCGAGCAGAACAGAGCTGCTGCTTCACACACTTACTACTGATAAATTTAGTGTTAGGTCAGTTGAGCCTTAACTGGAGTTTGCTCCAGAGGCTGGTCTTTATATCTCACAGTGGACGTCGGTGGCATTTGACCCAGTGCTGAAGTGTCACTTAAATCTGTATTAGCATCTTCGTTATCTAAATGTCACTGTCACCTTGCTTTCTGTGAAGCAGACTAATCGCACTTTAAAAGAATTATGTCTATCTATCTCCGGTATGTGTCTTTATATTAAGAATTTATCAGTCCTTGTGTGATGCAAACAATTGTGTCAGTGTTTTTTTTTTTTTTTTTTATGCTATTAATATATATATATTTTCTTTTTAGATTTTCCATTTTTTTATTTATTATTTTTGGTTTTAAATTAAAATGTCTATATAGTTTTTAATAATTTAGTTTAGTTTAATAATTTAGTTAATAAGTTAGTTTGACTTTATGTACTTAAACTAGGTGAAAATGAGAGATGTTGCTGAAATAAAATTTTTGTTTATATATATATATATATATATATATATATATATATATATATAATATAATATAACAATTTTATTTAATGTAACATTTAGTAACTAAAATAACTTTGCATTGCATATTTAAAGTAGGTTTAATATTGAGAAGTGTAATTTAATTACACCGTGTTTTAATCTATAAAACACTATTAATTTTATAAAATATAATAATGTAATGTATGTTTACGAAACATTAATAATTATAATATAAAATAAGCAAAATATATCAGTATCTGTATGTATTTATCAGCCATTTTATCAGTATTGGATATTTGATGTGTAACAATATTAATAATTCAATAATGACAGTAATGAATGAATATCAAATTTATAAATGTGCATCACAAATAGAAAATGTTCTTTTATTCATTCATTATTTTGGGTATGTTGTGTGTGTGTGTGTAATATATATATATATATATATATATATATATATATATATATATATATATATATATATATTGTTTATGCACACATTATGTAAACAAACATTTATTTTGGATATGATTAATCGTTTGGCAGCACATATATGTCAGTATTTGTATATATTCCTATAAATGCATGTACATGTATGTAATTATCCAAAATATTTCAGTCTGGATTTTGACACAATTTGAAGCCCGAGATAACACGTGTTCGTTCAGGAGCTGACGACCTCTCAGAAGAGCGGAGGAAACGTGCTGCAGATGATGTACGAGAAGCCTGAGCGCTGGGCCTACACCTTCCAGAGCTACGCCTGCATGAGCCGCATCCGCTCGCAGATCAGATCCAGCAACGGAAAGCTGCGCGAGGCCGAGGATCCGGTGCAGTTCTTCGAACGATCCGTGTACAGCGACAGGTAGGTTGCACCTGGCATTAATATCCGTTATCGAACTCCTCGTTTCGTTGATGAAGGGTCTGTGGTCGTTATACAACCGTCATTATGTCACAAAGTCAAATAAATAGAAATATCACCTAATCGGCTTACTTTAATCACCGTGATTGTTGTGCCGCAGGTACATCTTTGCCTCTAACCTCTATGAAAGCGAGTGTGTGAATGAAACCGAGTGGGCGATCTACCAGGACTGGCACAGCTGGCTTCATAAGCAGTTCGGGAAGCACATTGAGCTGGACGGCATCATTTACCTGCGCGCGAAGCCAGAAGTATGAGAGCGCACGCCCGGATGGGGCCTTGATTCTGCTGTGCTGTGAAAAAAGAGCAAATGAGGCAAATTTTGTGTTTCAGAGGTGCTTGGAGCGATTGCATTTGAGAGGAAGAGATGAGGAACAGGGAATCCCACTGGAATATCTGGAGAAACTCCACTATAAACATGAGTGCTGGTTACAGCACAGGACTATGAGGTAACACACACACACACACACACTTACCAGCCATTATAGTGTCTTTACTCATTTATGGTGCTTAAAGTATCACTATGTTTGACACCCTTGGGGGAAAAAAAGCAATTTATGTAAATTAATATACATTTTGATAAATAAGTACAAATGTATTAATTGTATTTATTAAAAAATTTAATGCTTTAATATGTATTTGCCTTTTTAAGGATGTACAATTTAGCGAGATGATACAAAATAATTGTTTTTAATTATGTTACTTTTAATTATTTGTATAGATGGACAGACACATAGATGTATATAATAATATTTACATTTTATGTAGTTAATGTACATTTATTTTGTATGTCTGTAAATTGCAATGAGATTATACAAAAATATTTTTTAAATTATTATTTTATTACACATTTTTAAAATATAATATTTTTATTTATATATTAACATTAAGAATGTAAAATAAATTTAAATAGTTTTTTAAAGTAATTTATATTATATTTTTGTTAATTGATATTTATTGACATCATTTTCTATAAACTTTAAACATGTAAAAATACACCCCTAAATGTAAGTTTATATTTCTGTAAATGTAACTCTTTCTTTAAAAAAAAAAGTACTTATTATATAAATGATATACTGATTGTGTGTGTATGTGTATGTGTGTGTGTGTGTGTGCAGTATGGAGTTTGATTATCTGAATGAAGTGCCGATTCTTACCCTGGATGTCAATGACGATTTTAAAGACAACAAGATCAAGTGTGCTGATATGATTGAGAAGGTATGACACACACCGTAAAGTAAAAAAAAGTTCATATTCTGCCTTTTGTAGTAAAGCGTGAATTTACACGATTGCATTAAGTTCACCACCCAGAGCATTTGATGAGTGAAAGTCTGAGTGATGCTTGTCAAATGTGGCGGAACTGAAGTTAAAACTCATGATGAGGGTGCAACACAGGGACCATTATATACAGTGAAGCAAGCATGTTCTACATGATGTATACTCTACGCACTTACACACTATTCACGTAGTAGAACCCAGACACACTTTCTTTGCATGCCCATGAACGTGCACAGTGTGATGCAAATGTATTAAAGTAAAACCGTTGTGATTTAAAAGGTGATTTGATTCATTTTTTTCCCCTGCAGGTGAAGGAATTTCTGAGCACTCTGTGATTGCGATGAGAAAAGGTGCCTGTTTGCCAAATAATGTATCATTGTGGAGGTTTTTTGTTTGTATTTACCTTTTGTGTGTGTCCGTTTAGCACTTATCAGTGTTTTTATTTAAATTCGTCAACTTTTCTACTTTTATAAATTCAACCATTAAAACAATTACCTTTTATTTCTTTTAAAGAACAAATACGAGTCTTCTGCTCACCGAGGCTCCATTTATTTGATCAAAAATACAGTAAAATACCTAATATTGTGAAATAATATTGCATTCTAAAATCACTGTTTTCTGTTTGAATATAATTTAAAATGTAATTTATTCCTGTGATCAAAGCTGCATTTTCCAGCCACGCGATCCTTTAGAAATCATTCTAATGTGCTGATTCGCTGACGCTCTTCTGTTGTTGTGTGTAGAAAACAGCTGTGCTGATTTAATATTTTTTTTTAGAAACTGACTGATTTTATTTTTCAGGGTTTGCACGATGAATAGGAAGTGCAAAAGAAAATCTTTTGTAATGTTATAAATGCCTTCGCTGTCACTTTTGATCAATTTAATGCGTCCTTGCTGAATAAATGTACAAAAAAAAAATCTTACTGACCCCAAACAGCTATATATATATATATATATATATATATATATATATATATATATATATATATATATATATATATATATATATATTTGACAATTCAGCATTAAGCAAAGCATTCTTGGTGTGACTTTAAAGGAATAGTCTACCCAAAAGCAGCTGAATCATCTTCCAGTCCCGCATGAGGGAGAGTGAATACTGACTTGGGGTTTTTGGGAAAGTTAATGAGTGTGTGCTGATATTCCTAAATGGCCAGTTGGTGGCGCATCTCTACAGCCCTTTAAACACGAGAAGCTTGTGCTATTCCTCGAATTCATAACTCACAGGAATTCATGAGTCATAATTTTCAATCATTAGGTAGAACTGAGATACTCTCAATCATTACTCAGGAGTACAGTAAGTGCGAGGTTTTCGTGAAAGGTGCCTAACCTTCCTGGAGTTTTTCTAAATCGTTAGGAAAATTCTGCTAAATGTTGAGCAAGTATGTATTACCAAATATTTGCACGTCTGCAGGAATCACGAGGAGCATGTTTATCTGTAAGGGTGAAATCATTCAAAAAGAAGTGCTTATAGCTAAGGATAGATGCATCTTGCTATAATCATATAGTCTTATATGTGTATTGATTTCATTTATTTACTTAAGTCATACTACTGAGCATTAATATTTGTGTTACCGAAACACCTACAAATGGGGCAAATTAATAACAACATAGAGGTCAGTGTGTGTGTGTATATATATATGAGTAAAATATTGCCATCATAACTATGTACACAAACAGATATATGTGTAGATACAAAAACATCAAATATATATATATATATATATATATATATATATGAATAAAATAATGGCCTCGTCATATTTGATATCTATAACAGATATACTTGTGTGTGTAGATAGATATTACTTGCTAAAGTCATAGTATACAGCATAAAATAACTTTTCAAACAATGCTTCACCTCGTGCATGTACGCACATTATATATTCATTAGACGCAAACATATATTGCTTGCTAAAGCCGCGTTAACTTTTCTGCTTCTTTAACGCGCCGCACACGTTGCAGGTGTCGCGGAAAGGTCCGCTAACTGCGCGCTTCAGTATTTTTCAGACGCGCCCAGCGTTTCGGATGCAGGTATTCGCTGTCGCATCTCGCATGCTGACCTCTCTCGTCTCATCCTCCCACTGCCGCGTCACGCCGGAGGAGGGCGAGATCTTTAAATATGGAACAAGACTCGAGACGAGCGCTGCGGAGCGCGACGCGACGCGGGCAGGTTTACGCGCAACGTGGAGCGTTTCCCGACGGGACGGAGAGAGCTCGTGAGCCTGTTGCGTTATGACCGCTGGAGTGACCGAACGCATCGTAGTTAGCAGAAGCAGCGGCGAACTATCTCTGGCTCCGGACGAACAGAAGTGAGCGTCCGTATCCAGGCGCGCGGAACTCGGAGCGAACTCGCACTCGCGCGCGTTTTGAAAGTCTTCCCGAAGCCTGGACGCACTTTAACTCGGCGCGAGGAGAAGCGCGAGCGTCTCCGGCAGAAGAGGACGCGCACGGCACCGCCAGCATGGGCGACAAAAACAAGTGAGTGCTTTTATTTGCATGTAATCTTCCCTGTCGGTTGTGTTTCCATGAGTGGATCGAGAACAGCCCTCCCACCCTGGATCTGTCCCGTTTCTTCACCAAAAAGTAAAGGTGTAACAGTATCCTTCAGGACGGAGCAACAGATCCGCTCCGAGTCTGTGCGGTTAAGGCTTCGAGTTTCAGGGACGGAGGTTATTATCTATTAAAGACATTAAACTGGACGTTTGCATGCGTTTGACAGCTCGTGGACATCCTAAAGGTTCAACACCGCTATGGTTTCTTAGGTTCTAGCAAGAACCGCAAATGAAAACTCTTAATTCTTCATCGGTGTGAGCGGTAAAAATTTACATTGCAATAAAATATTCTTTATAGAAGAAAAATGAAATTAATTGTTTTAATTTTTTTAATTGTTCTACAACGATATGGTTCTCTCTCGCTCTCTATTTTAAATTTTTCAATTGGTGAAATAGCTATTCTGTGGTTTCCTTTTGGGTCATTTGAGG
>NW_025048699.1:1542500-1567500 GCF_018831695.1 Puntigrus tetrazona
TGGAATGAGGAAAATAGGTTTAGGTGACAGGAGAAAATGAAGAATTTCAGTCGCTGCAAGTATTTCAGGAACTGCTGTGACGTGCTTTTCTGCCTTGTTTTCAGCCCAAATATCCAGAAATTCTTAAACCAAAATCAAGACGGATTTTCCAGACAAGTGAAAAGTGTTGTTGTCAGAATAAACAAAAATCTAAATTAAGGGAGAACATTAAACAAAATAATCTTATTTCAAACAGAAAACGAGCAAAACCTACTCGTTCTTTCTTAAAAAAATACTATAATTTTTGCTTGTCTTGGAAATCCTGCTCGATTTAAGGATTATTTTATATTTTATTAAATATAAAATATATTAAATGAGCAATGCTATTCAACAAAAAAACTTAGTTTGGCTTAGTTATGAATTAAAATGTTACTGTTCATGAATTTAGGGTATGATTTAGTTAATATTAAAAAATTGCCAAGTCTGCAATTATTTGATCAAAAATTTTGAAATATTACTACAATTTAAAACAGCTGTGTACTATTTGATTATTTTTTCAAATTTAATTTATTCCTTCAGAATAAATCAGAATTTTCACACGATCCTTCAGAAATCATTTTATTATGCTGATTCTCTGCTTGAGAAACATTTATTATTATTATTATTATTATCGATGTCAAAAAACAGTCAACCCCTTAAAACAAAAACAGAAACATAGAAATAATTCAAATAGCCCGTACAGTCATTTTTGAGAGCGTTTCTCAGTTGAAGCGTTCTCATTAATGACTCTTGTTTAATTTAGGAAGGTGATATTGATTGAGTCCGGTGTGTTTTGGACTTTCTCTTCTCGTCTTTCTCTCATGACGTGTGTTTTCCCGCTCCGCCGTCAGATGGAATGATTAACTGGCTCGAGCCGCTCGGGATTTAAAGAAATCTACACCATTCGGTCCTGACTGTTACACCATCTGCTTCTCCAAATGCCTCAAACAGACGTTGCACTAAACTCTGGCTTAACACCCGGCTAAAGTAAACTAAACTAAGCGCTAAGACATTATACAGCCAATCAATGGCTGCTGGGAACGGCATAGGATTATTCCTCAACCGAGTTCATGTTTAAATTTGTAGGCTGCGTTTATTTGATCAAAAGGGTACAGTTTTCAGAAATCGTTATAATATTCTAATATTTAGTGCATAATTAATGTCTTTACTGTCAGTTTAATGCGTCCATGCTGAATTAAAGTTAAGAAAAATAATAAAAACAAATATTACAAAATAAATTAAATGGATTTAATCACACACACAATATATGCAAATATAGACACATTTTTTAAATTAATTATAAATATGGAAATATAAATGCGTATACATTTTTAAAATTGTATTATTTATTATTATATATATAAAATATATATATATATATATATATATATATATATATATATATATATAATCAAAGTTTGCAGTTGGGCTAGGTTTTGATTAGGTAAAAAAAATTAAATAAAAAAACAACACAATAAAAACATGATAATATAATAAATTAAGTTTTTGCAAGTAAATTATTTGGTCTTAAGCTAAATATGAATGCCATTGAGATTCCTGGGCTGTTACTATGTAGCACACAATGCTATTATTTTAACAGCCACAAGTTAATTGTAAATACCAAAAAAAGTGGCAAGTAAACCGGATTAAACTGAAACAAATTGGCGTTCCCACAGAAGCCACATTTTCCTGCTTCCCATTGTGTATTTAGTCTATAATAACATCAGACTTAATAGTCGTGTCGTTATTGAGTTGAGCTGAAGAATAGGGTTCAGTGACTGTCTTTCCACTTCAGGCGTCAGACTACGCTGACCTTTGACCCCAGGAAGAGTTTGTAGAAGTCTGCAGCTGTCAGACTGACACCTCGTTTCCTCTTTGACTGATTACTTGTGCGGCTTCTGTGTGACGTGTGTTATTGGCCGTTATCAGTGGAAATGCCAGTATCGCTCATCTGTCCCGCCTCTGAGAGAGTAAACACGGTGCAAGGGCTGCTGGGAGCCCGTGCGTCAGTCACTTACACACCTTCACTGCTTGTGTTTGCTTTAGCTTCATGACATTCCTCTGCCTGGGTCTCATGATTTTGCCTGTCATAAACTCTAATAAACATCATTTGTGTGTGTGTGTGTGTGTGTGTGTGTGCGTGCAGAAGTAACAGATTGTGTAGATGTAGGTGGAGTTGTACTGCCATATTTCTTCCCAGAAACTTCATATTTTTTTTATTTTAGAACAATTATGATTTTTTTTTCATGGTGGAATTTCATTAAGAACAGTTATAAAGTTTACATTATCAAAATGCATTTAGATTTTTCATTATTGTGAATGTGATTGCATGTAAAAAAATATATAAATTAAAAAAATAAATGAAATTAATATATTGTTAATTTAAATATACCTTTTTTATTTAACATTTTCCATCCTTGTAATGCATCCAAATGTTTTACTTTCGAGTTTTGTGTTTCTTATTAGTATTTATTTTTGTCCAATGAGAAAATACAGTATTTGGTGTATTTTAAATAAATGCATAAATTAAAATGGAAAATGAATTAAATGCACAAATTAAAATGAAATAGAAAATAATAATAGATTAAATATTACCTAAATATTTTATTTTAGTTGTGTATCTATTTACAGTATTTTCTAAATTTAAATGTATATATTTTAAAAATCCATATAACATTATTTGATTTGCATTGCAGTCATAAGGAGAATAATACTTGAGTATTATATGACAATGCAAAAAATATAGGCATAATCAATATATGTCCTCTTTCTTTTATTTTTGCTGGTGAAATATGTCCATGAACTCTTTTTTTTATGATTTATTCAACTTACAATACTGTCTCCACACTTGACGAACATCTGTTAAATGCATCTCGACCTCTATTTCCCGTTTGTGTTCCACTAGGGGTTAATCAACTTTATTTAGTCTGAAATCGGATGCGCTGCCAGAAAAGCGATTGTCAAATGCTGATCCAACATTTTGCGCACGTGGCAGTCCGTCTTCCTCGCAGCGCGTGAACGGTTATTATAAACCCGCAGATTAAAATGCATCTGGCTCATGTTTAACATATATTAATCCCTAGAAGTTGACAAATCCAGTGGGTTACACGGCCACCTGGCCTTTTCTTGCCATTCAGAAGAACAGAGGATATGATGATGAATGAGATCTTTTCTGTGAATTCTTTATTTCTGTAAGCGAGGATGGAAATGTTTGCGTGACGTGAATGAAGAGAGAGCAGCTGTGTAGCCAAAACCCCGGCCTCACGGATAAATGTGTCAGTGAGGATATTTATTTTATTTATATATCAAGACTAGGCAATATATATGACCAAAATATTGATTTTATTATTCTTACTAATGCAAATATGAAAATGTGATAAAATATCTTGTGCCGAACGAGAGAGGTAATGTTACGCTCCATTTCGCAAACAGTCTAGTGCGCTGGTCTTTAAAGTGTACTTCTTTGTCGGTCCCTGCGAGAGAGGCGGTCAGAATCAGCATGTGGTCACTGTTTAGGGGGCTTTGTTTTCAAGTTCGTCTGCTGGCTGTTATCAAACATGTTTCCACTGATGTGGGCGCCCCCTTTTGGGCAGCAGTCATCATGCCAAAACATATACCGCTCATTGCGCGATTAATACCAATACAGCTGTTATGGTTTGTGTTTTTTAATTGTGTTTGCGTGTTTTTCTCTCTGGACTCTGATATGTTGTCCAACGACGGTGTGCGTGATCGATAAGAACGCCGAGAAGAGCTCATTGTTGGTCCCGTCTCGTTTGGGTTGAGAGCTCCTGGATCCCTCCTCGGGCCCGTTGCCAAAGACGTCTCATTAACTGAAATATGTCTGTTTTGTTCTGAAAACACTTTGTCTGCAGGACGAAGAGCGCAGGGGTGTCCCGCCGGTGTATTTTGACTAGTTTGTTTGGGTTTTGTTTTTTTTGGTTAGGGAAGTCGTATTTTTATTTTAACTAATATTTTGTAGTTGTTTGATTATCAATGATTTTTTTGAACATTTGGGATTCCATTACTATTCTTATCCAGCTTTATTAGTTATGATAATTAAATAGTTTTTCTTTTACTAATATTTTGTAGTTGTTTGATTATCAATGGTTTGAACATTTGGGATTCCATTATATATATTTATAGTTATGCCCCGCTTATATATATTTTATATTTGGCATTTAGAATATATATATATATATATATATATATATATATATTTTTTTTTATTTATTTTTTTTTCATTATTTATTGAGGCTTTTTCCTAAAATATTTAAATAATATTTAAAAATTTTGCTCTTTTTATTGCATTTTGGATCCAATAAATGTATATATATATATATATATATATATATATATATATATATATATATATATATATATATATATATTATTATTATTTATTTTTTCATTATTTATTTAGTTTTTTTCCCCCTAAAATACTTTAATAATATTTCACAATTTTGCTCTTTTTATTGCATTTTGGATCCAATAAATGCAGCCTCGGTGAGAAAAATATGCATTCACATCGATCAACCGCAACCAGTATTTCTTGTTATGCTATTTTTAATGGCATGCTTTAAGCGGAAAGCAATATCAATACAGATTTTCTAAAGAAAGCACGAGCAGTGTTCCGCTAAGTTGTTTTGACTCCTATCCATTTTTTTTTTTTAATTGTTTCAAGTTCAACGTGGAGTCATTCCAACACACGAGAGAGGCGTGCGATGACTTGAATCACTGAATTACCGAAACCAGACTGCTTCAGTTTTACCGGCCTGATAAACAGGCGAAGGGGAAAACACGCTGATCTGCTTCTGTTCTAAGAAACGTGCGCTTGAGATTAAACAATAAAAATCAGATCGATTCTGGTTTCGTTTATTGACTTTGTATTCAAAAATACTTTGTGTCTGACTTTCCCTTTCTGTGTGTGTTTTTCAGAATGGAGGATGAAGCTATAGTGGACAGAGGAGCGTCTTACATCAAAAACGTGTGTGATGAAGAGGTTGAGGGTACGAAAACACACACACACACACACACACACACACACACACACACACACACACACTTAAATATAGTGGGATATTGTATCTGCTGTGTCTCGGTGACGACTGTGGAGTCTTAGTTACTGTGGATTGAGTTTCACGCTCACTTTCACTCACTCCTCTCTTCTCTCCGAAGGCTGTGTTTTTTTATTTTATTCTTGTATTGGTAGTAATTTGTTCTTAAGGGCAGGAGGGGATTATGAGCGCTGCAAAGCTCTACACGTGAAGATGTTTACTGTCTTAATCCACACACACGCTTAATCTGTTTCTACATTCAGGACTAAATGTGCACCACTTTAGTGCATTGTATTTTTTGTGCACGACCTCACATTTTTTCATATGCTGCCGCCAAACCCCCTCAGCTGCGTTGTGTGCGTCTTTAATTGCATTTTATGATAAAAGCAAACAGCGATGATGATCATAATAATTACAAAACTGGTAAATAAATTTTACATAGGTTATCGGTCTAAATGCTTTATACGTGTGCGAGACTATTTAAGAAAAATGATATAAATCAAAAAAGAAATATGATTTATATTAAGACATTTTTGATAAAAAACCTATGAAAAATGTCATAATGAATCAAAATATGTGATAGTGCAATCTATAAAATATAGAAAAAAATATAAAAGGTATATAATAAACAGATTTCTAATAATATAATATAATATTCAAACCCAAAATAAAAGATTTTGTTTGTATAATCTATATATATGTGTGTATTGTGTATATTTATTATGTATATATCCAACTTCACACACACACACACACACACACACACACACACACACACTATTATATTTAATAAAAATATATTTTTTATATATTGCTTATATATAAATGATAATATAAATATAAACATATAACTATTTTCAAGATATATATTGTATGTGTGTGTTTATATATAAGTAATAAAACACACACAAATTTTTTTAGATGCTATTGATGGCAACTAATTGTTTTACAGCACTATATAATATAATATAATATAATATAGTATAATATGATATAATATAATATAATATAATAAAAATCTATTTAAAATTTATTTAATAGTTCTTTTTTGGAAACTTTGACATTTTGAGAAATATTTTATTCATATTTTATAGGTTAAATATGAAAAAACACACTCTGCTGTATTTTAGGGTTCCATTTAAAATATGCCTCTTACACGACACCTTAAAAGAAGCTCATCACAGAAATGGACGCAATTTGCGGGATGCTAATTTAATCGTGTAAAAATGTAAAGTGTTTATTAAATACTAAACTGTCTGCGTAGGCCACATTCAGATTTGCAGCCTCATTTTTTTTTTTTTTTAGCCATGTTTGCAGTCCAAATAATTCCTTAAATAAATTCTGTGCTGAAACAACACAGGCAGTGTTTGCAAATAAATGACTGGACACAGTCGAGCGCGTGAATTCCCCAGAAAGAACAAATAGCCTACTGCAGGTTCAGACGTCTAAAAATATCTGCACATCAAAAGCAAAACAAACACATTCGCAAACATGAGCTTTTCACACACTTTCGCTCTTTCTATTGCTTCTCCCTCTCCCGTCCTGACTGAACTTTGGACCTTCACATGATGATATCACACGCGCACGCACACACACACACACACACACACACACACACACACACACACACACACACACACACACACAGAGACACGCACACACACACACACACACACACACACGCACACACACACACGCACACACGCACACACACACACACACACAACATGCGTGATCGACTGATGACTGGATTGATGAGCGGCTTTATTAGTCCTTATATTGTTCAGTGAGTGTGTGTTTATCTAAGTGTGTGTTCTCTCTGTTTAAAAATCCACTTCCTGGAGATGTCTTGCCATTTCCTGCCCGATCAGCTGTAAAGGAAGTTGTTGTCACTTATCTATAATCTAACAAGTGTGAGATATGGGTCAGACTTTCCTTTTGAAAGAACACAAACGCATGCGAACACAGAAACGCAGTGGCTTTCTTATACACGCTCCTCGTCTCATTGCGAACATTCATTAGTGCTAGTTCTTTCAAAGAATTAAAACGGCTGAAACGTTTTACTTTGAAACGTCTGTCATCAGTTATTGTCATAAATGTACTGTTTCCCATTAACATATTAGGGTGACTCACAATGTAATCACATTGGTCGTCCTCACATTACTGCTGTTTTAAAATTATTTATAAAGTATTTATTCATATTTTGAATTTGCACATTTTAGCCTTTTAGCCAAATGCAACATTTTTATTTAAATTTTAGTATTTGTATTTTAGTAGTTTTTGCACTTCGGTTTATTTATTTCAGTTAGTTGCCAAGGCATCATTTCTAAATTTAAGTGTTTTTCAAAGTGTTATAACTAATATTAAGTTAAATTTAAATTTAAATTAAATTAAAATTAATTTAATTAAAATGTTTTACAACACTGCATCACATTGTGCCAGTTATTATTTGTAAAATAATAATAATAATAATAATAATAATAATACATTTATTTAGTGTTTTAATTTTAGTAGTTTTGAACTGTTTATTTCAGTTAGTTGCCAAGGAAACTATCTCATTTTTAAGTGTATGTTGAAATTTTATATCTAAAATTAAATGAAATAAAATTTTCTTAAAAGAATTTACAACACTGCATTACATGAAAAAATGTCCTTGTAAATTCACAAAAGTCCACACACACACACACACACACACACACACACACACACACACACACACACACACACACACACAGTCATTACCAAAGCAATGATTATTAGTCTTTTTTAAAATCTGGTATATTACTGTGATCTATTCTTAGCCTTTAATGTTTAAGCTGTCACTCTGATATGTTTGTGTTTGTTTGTAATCCTGCGATCTTTGTGTGTGTGTGTGTGTGTGTGTGTGTGTGTGTGTGTAGGTCATCACACAGTCTACATTGGAGTTCATGTGCCTAAGAGTTACCGTCGCCGTCGACGACACAGGCGACGATCCAATCACAAAGAGAGGAGAGAGCGTTTGACGGAAAACGTCAGCGACAAATCAGACACGGAGACTGCAGACGATCCGTCCTCCAACATCCTCAAACCTCTCAGTAAGTCACAGATGAACACAAACCACCATCGCTGCACTACTGGAGGCCTGTGGTATCAGTCTGATCTGAACAGTGTTTATTTCCTGCCCAAAACCTCCAAGACTTTAAGCTTTGTTTGCCAAACCTAAGTCATTATTTGCTGATAATCATCAGCAGTTTCTTCATCAATCCTGCCTAAAAATGAACTCAATTGAACGAAATCAGTCAAACACTGGAGTCCTATTTCACTTCAAAATGACACTTTAAAAAGAATGAAGTGTAATTTAGGACAATTAAAATATTTTTGCAACACATTTTCACCCCAAATATCATTATTTAAATGCAAAAAAAGCATATTTATTTATTTGTTTAAATAATGTAAATTATGAAATAATTTTTTTATTTGCATTATTTTAAAATATCTGTATATATGATGTGACGTATATAATATATGTTTAAATTATATGAATGTGTTTTAGTATATATTTAATTATATTATATATTATTATCATTGTTAGGTGTTTGTATATTATGGCAGTATTGTTTGGAGATTATTATATAATAAAATAAAAATATAGAACAATATTTTTAGTAAACATCTGTACAAAAAGATAATAACTAATAAGAAGATAAACATAAAATGTTTGGACACACCCATAATAATAATTTTTTTATATATATATTACAACAAATATCTTAGAGAAAAATGTTCATAAACTTGCTTCTAAATGTAAAATTAAAAATAAGTTATATATATATATATATATATATATATATATATATATATATATATATATATATATATATACATACATTTTTTTTGTTTTTTTAGATATATATATACTGACATTTTTATAAGATATATGTTCTAAGATTAAATGGTTAAAAATGCTACATTTACATATGTTGTGCCAAATTTCTTTTGATTTGTTTAACAACAAACTCTATTGTTTATTATAAATGATTATTACTTCAGAAGACGTCTTGGTTTTAGCCTTTTTTTTAGGAATTGCTTCATTCAGCCTTTCACAAACGAAATAAGTCATTCTTCTTGCAAGACGTTTCACGCGCCAACCTTCAGAGATATGTCCCAGGCCTTTATCACAGAGCGATCCACGATGTTCTGGAGAATCAGGGAGCGACTTAAATGAATATGATTGAGCCGAGAGCGATGGAGAGCGAGAACGAGATAAAGTGGCGCGGGCAGCCTCAGTTAAAGGTCTTTGTGCGTGCTAATCTCTGCTAATCAGTGACACGGCTGAAAAGGCAAAGCATCGAGCTAAACAAGTGCACAGTCACCTTTATCTGCACTTATCCTCGGTGAACCCGCTCCACCTCTCCGTCTCTCTCTCTGACTGACGCTCCTGTGAGAATCACACGTCTAACAAACACATTTCTCACATCAATAGTATGCTTCTCATGGCCGGATTTGTGACTGGATTTAGCATTAGCGGTCAGCTGATCTCGGCAGTGCCGCTTTTTTGTGTGCATGCTGGCTGCGTAACGGGTAATTTTAGCCTCTTGCGGTGAGAAGTGTTAACTTTTAGCCCGAGTTACGTTATTATCCTCTCTTTTGTGTACAAAAAGGCCTTATTTTCTCCCGAGAGGCCGTTTCAGGCCGCGTTGGGAGGGAAACAGTCGCCCGGCTTTGGCTAGTTTAGCTTAGATTAGTTTAGCGTGCTACAAATGTGATAAAATACAGAGAGAGAAAGGCAGTGCATGTTTAAAGGCCTTTGATATGGTAAAATATCAGTGTTCGGTTTAAAATCTGCCGATAGATTTTTATACAATTCCATAACATTGAAATGTCATACTAGTGCTTATTATAGTTGTTTTAGTACTTGGTTTGTCTCTCTTTTGGTTTAATGATCACCGCGCTGGAGCTCATAGGCAAATATCTTGGTTATTAGTTCTAGAAATAAACGCATTTCTTTTTAAACAAGCCCTACATAGTTCATAATGCCAAAATAGGCACAAGTAGCATATTGCCGTTGATGAGAAAATTCTAGGAAAGTGTTTTTAGTTGCTTTTGTTTAATGGCAAAACAGAACAGAAAGTCTGACAAAGGTATAAACAATTTTCTGAAAATCCTAATTACTATTTTCTCTTTATTATTCTTTGTACTTTGTGTGTGTGTGTGTGCATGTGCATATATATATATATATATATATATATATATATATATATATATATATATATATATATATATATATATAAATATACAATTTTACAGGTTTATATATATATATATATATCTCAGTAAAATTGTGAAATATTATTATAAATCAAAATAACTGTCTTCCATTTGAATATATTTATATAATAATAAATATATGATTAATAATACAATTATTAAAAATAACTAGAATTTATTCATATTGAAAAGAGTTTAGCTGTTTCATATTTTTGTGGAAACTGTTTCAGGAATCTTTGATGAATAGAAAGTTCAAAAGAACAGCAGTTATTTGAAATACCACATTATAAATGCCACTTGCGAGCAATCAAATGTGTGCTTACTGAATAAAAGCTCAAATATTATATGTATCTTCAGAATTACGCCGAAGCAAAGAAACGATTCATTTAAAACTAATGAATGAGTTGATATGTATCAGTCAGACTGAGTGCTTCAGCCTGTCCCTACATGTCTTTACTTTGACCTGAGGCCGACTCGAAAGCATGCACATCTGCACACATGCACTGCAGGCACTGATACACATTCATACGCCCGTACTTCATGTGCCAGTGCAGACCTTGAGATGAATCAAAATATTCAGTCAGTCACTATGTTGCAATGCGACCGAGAGATTTCCACATATACTGACTTCCCTAACCAGCAGTCTGTCCGGAAACCTATTTTTTTTTACTTGATTTCCCAGACTCAGGCACAAATCTCGCAAAAATCTTGCCTTAAAAACCTTTAGTTTCTTCTAGCTTTACCCTTAAAAAGGCCCCGTCTTTGTCATGTGAAAGTGCACACATTTAGAAAAGGTGTGCCGCTAATTAATCATTACGACACTGCGTTTATGAGAAACGCTGCCAGACTCTTTCATTAGCCACAACAACTAGACTTCCTCGCATTACGAAAGCTTCCTTGTGAAATTCAGATGCAGGTCAGTTGTGGATTTCTCAACACTTTATCTGTTTCTGTTGGTCCAGGAAATAAGTATCGCATACTGACGACTTCTTGGGTGTAACACACTGGATGTTTACAAGAAAGCTCATTCATCTTGTTGTTACATAACACCTGCGATAGAAATAACCTGTGATTTCTATTACAGTCACACCTCACGCAAACAGAGCGTTATTGTTTTCTTAAACGTTTCCGTGATTGTATCTATTTTGCATGACTTTGCGGCCCCGAATTACGGAAAAGTTCAGACGTTTTTTAAAATTTGAACAAAATGAGAACTGAAAGAGTTTCACAAGTGTTACAATTTTATTTTATTTTTTCGTTTAATGATTTAATTTAGTGATATCAGTGACAGAATCATGTCGATGAATGAGGCCAGAAGACCAGAAGATCTTCGGCCTTGCCCCTTTTTTCCAGTTTCTCTTATGATGGTGTTCTGTAGATAATGAGATTTAAAAAGCAATATTTTTACGTCCCTTTTATGTTACAGACCTGATGTCAATGAACTTAATTAGTTGCTAGATATTCCCCCGACCGAATCATTTCAGAATGTCTTGATTTTTCAACCCTTTGTTGCCCCCGTGACAACTTTCTTAAAACCTCTAGCAAGCCTCACATTTTGAAATGGAAAAGTGTTTTAGTATTTTTAGGCCTCTCTCACCCCTGGTTTGTTGTTTTCCCCGTCAGTTTCTCCGGCCGCAGAGAGGATTCGCTTTATTTTGGGGGAAGATGACAGTGGTCCTCCTCCGCCACAGCTCTTCACCGAACTCGACGAGCTTCTGGCCGTTGACGGTCAAGAGATGGAGTGGAAAGAAACAGCCAGGTAAGAGGTCTTTCTACTATTAAAACATCCTGCCGCCTTCATCGCTTAAAATATCCTCCCCATTATAAACAAAGCATTTATTTAATCAAGCAGCAAAAATCTCGTTTGTATTTTTGTTGTCACACAGGCAAATATATTTGCCTACAGCTGCCTCCAGAACATTTAACCTATATATACTAATAGATTTTTAATAATCGATCAGTCCAGCCCAGTGTTGCCAAGAATAGGGCTACTTTAACACCCTTCCTGCAGGGTGTTTTTCATGTCCGGATGAAGCGACCCCAATAACGTGATGTTAAGCCCGTGGACTGCAACTTTTATCAAGGGAACGCCGCCAAAAATATTATTTTATCCCACAGGAACGCATTTGTTTATTTATTTTAACCGAAAATTCCCTCCGAGACGATTGCCAGATTTCGAGTAGCAGTTGGGCCGGTTTTTTTTGCGAAACCTGGCAACCCTGGTCTAGCTGTTTTTGTAGTGTGCCTCTCATAAAAATAAATCTCAATAAGCTTAGTTCATTTTTATTTTGATATGAAACAAATAATCAGATTACATTTTTAATTTTATCACAATATTCAAACAACAAAAGCTGTTCTGGCGGCGTTAAACGTGAAGAGGCAAGTCGCTGTAGATCCTCGCTTTAAAAGAAGCGGCGACACGAGGCGCGCGTGAACTGATCCGCTATAAAAACAGCTTCAGCACGACAAAAAACATGTAGAAACCGCCAAAGGTATGTTTAAAAAAAAGAGTAACGTTACAACTTACTGAAAGCCGTATACTGTATTGTGTATATAATCGTTCAATCGGTGTTTAAACGTAAACAATATGACGCGTGACGTCACTAACGTTACCTCAGAAAGAAACGTATTTTATGTTTGAATAAAACTGTCGTTTTTTTATGACGGCCACAGTTTAAATGTTTATTTCAAAGGTCGATATAAATATATAGGTTTTAAGTTTATTTATTCAATAATATTCAGTTCAATATTATAGTACAAACTGACTTTTATGTAGGTTTGATAGCGTTTAATTATTAATAATTGACTCAGAATCGAACTGCAAACTTGTGAATAAAACTAATCGAATTGTTAAATTTGTGTATATATATATATATATATATATATATATATATATATATATATATATATATATATATATATATATATATTGGTGCAAAATACATTTTCATTAACCTTTATTATAGAATCTTAAGGGAATATATTAAAATAGCTACAGAAACTCAATTTCTGCTGCAAAGTAGCTCTAAAAGACAAATGATTCAGTTCGAGTTATTTTAGTGTTGATTCAATTCAGTTCAGTAGTGTAAACTCATTCATTATGAACAAATTGGGTCCAGCTATTATGTTAAAATCTTGTCATTCTTCAGCTCCAGTCAGTTCAGCGTGACTTCGATAACTTCGCAAAGCAAAATGCGTCAACCGCAAATGTTTTTGATCCGGCTGTAAGAAGCTCGGCGGAAGACAAAGCTGTCATCATTCAGTTCAGTTCCCCAAAAATGATTTCCAGATTTCGGCTAACTTCAGCCAATGTTTTCTTTCGGCTGCTTTGTCCTCGTATGTAGGTCAGAAACGCACGCTTGAAAGGGGGAGACCTCTCGTCCGGCTCGGCTAAAACAACAGAAGTATTCAAAGCTTTTACTTTTAGCGTGCCACTTGACTTTTCTCAGGATTTCACACATTCCTGTTTTGCGTGCGCCGCTCACGTATGCTATTAGATAAGAGCTTGGACTCCAGAATATGGGTCAAGACGTAACACAAGAGCAATATGCATCTGGACTAAGTACACGGTTTATTTATTTTCCAGTACTTAAAGGCCAACAGTGACTTCCCACCATTCACTCAAGCGAGTAAAAGATGATGAAATTGTATATACTGATGATCTGAGGGCAGGTTGGGTTGAAAAGCGAGAGTTATCAAGGATCTGAGGGAAGTCACGTCAGCAAACGGACAAAGCAGCTTTCATCTGGTCCAGGGAGCTTTGATTTCCTGCGTGTATTGAGTGACGGATGAGCTGCTGGTCTTGTTCTGTGAAGAACGTATCGACTGACCCGCACGCGCCGGCCCTGCTAACTCGTAATTAAATCTGAAATCAACTTTTATTTAACAGGAAAATCATGTTTTTGAATCATTCTTTGCAAAGTTAAAAAAATTAATAATAGGAGATTATTAGATTGTTAATAGGAGATTTATACTGACTTTTCACATAGATTTTCATTTTTTTACAATTAATTTGTTTAATTTTCTTTAAAAAAAAAAGAAAAGAATAATAATATGAAAATTATGTAATTAAGTAAATGATTCATAATGTAATTCTGAAAACCTGTTTACAGTATGATTATTTTTTTAATTATTGTATTATTTATTTAATACAATTTTAATTAGTTTTAAGCACATTTTTATCATGATTATTTAATTGAAAAATTCACTTATTATTTTGAGGAAATAATACTGTATTTAAAAAAAAGAAACAAAAATATTTTTTTATATACTGTATATACAATATATATATTTATATATATTTTTATTTTTAAATAGCTATGATTTAAAATGTGAATCTGAAAACCAGTGTAGATTTTATTTAAACCGCATATACATGCAAACACAACAAATACAAGACCAAATGAAGCATGAAAGTATATATTTTTTATTTGAACTAAGGTCATTGATACATTTTTTAATTAATATTTAAATGCATCGGTCGATACAGGGTTATTGAGTTAAGTTCATCAAATGATGCTCCTTTCATGCAGCGACTCTTATGCAGTTTCTTTGGATTTGCATGTTTCAGATTTACATGTTAAAAGCTACATGGACAACGTTAAAATGAAACCATTTGCAAACAAAGAGCCCTGTGTTTTCATGTGTGCGCACACGTGTGTGTGGATGCACAAAGCCAGAGTTCCCAGAGTTCTCGTGGTTCACCTGAGTTTCAGGTAACATATCAAAATCGCAGGCCGCAGTGTGTGTGTGTATCACTTTTGTCTCGGATATCATACCCACGCTTGGCTAAACTCAGCTCAGCAGCCTTTCTGCACAAGATTACAGAGCTCTAAAGGATAACTGTGTGCTTGGGTATCGTTTCTCAGACAGATGTTCGCTCAAGCAGACATGGGTAAGCTGAGCTTTAAGAGGCTTTGAATCATTTTCATTCTTTTTTACATCAGAAAGCTCAATTATTTCGCAGAAAGGACCTCATAATATTTTCATAAAATACATTAAAAAACAGTACCGTGGTATAGAGATGTTAAAACAACGATAATCAATGATTACCATATTATAAAACGCTGATCCAAATTTTTGAGTCCGTAAGATTTTAACTAAAAGGGTTTGTTTGCTCACCAAGGCTACTTTTTTTATTTTTTTAATCCAAAAATCTGTAATATTATAAATATTTTTGCTATTTAAAACAACTGTTTTCTGTTTAAATATATTTTAAAATGTAATTCATTCCTTTGATTTAACCATCATAACTTTCATCTTCAGTGTCACGTGATCTTTCAGAAATCAATCTAATATATAGGTTTTCAAGAAATATGTAATTGTAATATTCCTAATAAATGTATAATTAATATGTATTTGTATATTTAAATATAATTATATATTTCATAATTAATTTAAACATGTTTTTATTATTATTAGCGTTGGAAATTGTTTCGTATTTTTAAATGTTGTAGAAAACCGCTTTATATTTTTGTAAATGCTATTTTTGTTGCAGGTTCTTTGATACATAGAAAGTTGAAAAATCAATTTAATGCATCTTTGCTGAATAAAAGTGTTGATTTCTTTCAAAAATGTTAAAAACTGAACAGATATTTTATTCAACATATATTACCATGGTACAATACAATCTATTAAATAACACAGATGGTCAAAACACCTGGTACTACGATGGTAAATGTTTACAAAATATAATATTTTCATTGTAACGTGAAAAGCGACATTATGGTACATGGTCAAAAAAGTGAACTGACGTCACAGTGCTCTTAATATTGTTGATTATTTTTATGCGTGTTGTGTGTGTTTTTCTCAGATGGATAAAGTTTGAGGAGAAGGTGGAGAAGGGTGGAGAGCGGTGGAGTAAACCTCATGTAGCCACTCTGTCTCTTCACTCGCTCTTCCAGCTGAAAAACTGCATCGAGAAAGGAACCATCAAGCTGGACATGGAGGCCAACTCACTTCAGCAGATCGTCGGTAAAACTGCACTTCAGCACTTCAAGAACCATTTGTGGCTGTATAGGGCTCTTTAGAGATACAAAAAGATCTTCAGATCAGTGTTTTTTGGGGGCGTTTAACTTCAGAGTTTCACTAATTAAGGCTTTAAAAGTTCCTAAATGGGATCAGACATGTATTTTCTTTTTAGTACACTAGTGTTTGCCCCCTTCCTCATTTTCTTCCAGGTTTGTCATACTTTAATTGTTCCATATCACCAAACAAATTTAAGCATTAATCAAAGATAACACAAGTAAACACAACATGCAAACCGCTGTTGAGAAAAAAGCATAAAGGCTTGTTTTCGGTTTTGCCAGAAAAACTTTTGGGAAAATGCTCTGTGGACTGACGAGACAAAAGTTGAACTTTTTGGAAGGTGTATGTCCCATTACATCTGAGACATCTATAAATTTGTTTTCTACTGATGTTTAGTATTTATTGTAATGTTTTTAGTGTAATATACAAGAGTGACTGCCAAAAGAAGAAAAGAATAATTCAAATTTTGTCTTTCTCCATTGTAGTGAAATTCACAGTTAAGTGCAAAATAATTTTTTTATATATATTGTTAATAATTACTTTTTCAGTAATTTTATTTGTAATTAAACTCGTATACAAAGGGCGATTTTTTTTTTTTTTTTTTTTTTTTTTTTTTTTTTTTTTTGGAACGTGCACATTTGTGTTTTTCCTTTTTTGTTGTTTGTTTTAGTAAAATACAAATGTGCACGTTCCAAAAAAATCGCCCTTTGTTCTTGTAGTCAAAATTCTTAGCTAAGCAAAATTATTAAATTAAATTAAATTAAATTAAATTAAATTAAATTAAATTAAATTAAATTAAAATTAAATTAAATTAAATTAAATTAAATTTTATTTTATTTTTTATATTTTATTTTATTTTATTTTATTTTATTTAATATTATTTTATTTTATTTTTCAGTAACAGTATTCCATTCCCTTTAATTCATTCCTATTCATTTAAAATATTTGTTTCCCCTTTGCTTACTCTTAAATGTACTTTTGTAAGACGTGCAGAAACCCAGCTTACAGCAGCAGCAGTACACACAAGCTAAAATGTGCCTCTGTGTTTCAGAGATGATCACGGACAGCCAGATCGAGAGCGGGCAGCTGAAGGCCGATCTGAAGGAGATGGTCATGTACACTCTGCTGCGGAAACACCGCCACCAGACCAAGAAGTCCAACCTGCGTTCGCTGGCAGACATCGGCAAGAGCGTGTCGAGTGCGAGTCGTCTGTTCAGCAGCCAGGAGAACGGTAACACATTAAACCTCTCTCTTACACTCTATCGCTCTCCTCATCTCTCCTCTCGCTTTCACCAGCAGCATCTATCAGCTCCATCCATCAGCAGCGGCTCTCGCTCGGTTTACAAAAGCTTGCGTTCATGGCAGATGTCTTGTGGGTAAAAGAAAACGGCAGATCTGCACGTTGCAAAAATTGGCAATACTTTGAAGTTTCAGGCTCACGAGTGATCAGATGTGCTGATGAGATGCAGTTCTTTATTTTTCTTTGCTGCGAACAAACCTCAGACCCTCCCAGGAAAGACTAGAAACCTCCAAACATGTTAGAGCGCTCAAGATGTCTTGTTTCTGAAATTCCTGATAGCGTCTTTTTCTAATCGAAAGCAACATGTTGATACTTTAGTGCCAATCTAATCGTGTTTCTCTCAGTTATAAGAAGCAGCCGACGGTAACATAAATTTAACAGGAAATCAAAATCGAGCTTTTTGGTTTTTGTTGATAGACAGACTTATCGTGATTCAGCTGGTTAACACAATTCAAAGAAAAACATGTTTGTTATCATAATCTTTCATCAGAAACAACTTTCCTTTTCTGCTGACATCATCAAGGCCCCCTCCGCGATAATACATAGATAATATATGATTTATTTTCTCAGAGTTTTACACAGAAAATGATCTCATTGTACAAGTATGTCTGGTTTTGAATTTAAGGTTGAAGAACTAGAAACTACTTCTAGAAATGTTGTCTAAAGGTCAGGAAATGTAGCGTGATAATAGCTCTGATATTTTCATAATAGTGTAGCTTTTTTTAGAAACAAGGTATTTGTTGTAATGCTAAATTATTATTTTTAATGTGCAGTTTACTGTCAAACAAGCTGAGGGCATTATTAAATGCTTTTTCCTGCAAACATGTGGCATTTGAAGTCTTTTTTATTTAATTTATTTTAGGAAATCTCTTATAAAAATGAAAAAACTACTAAATTTATCTTCAACTATTTGTGAAATATAAATATAATTTAAATATAAATATGGCAATTTCTCTTCTTTTTCTTGCAATAAAAAGAACTTAGCACTAAATCAACTGATATTTAATTTGATATTAATAAAGAATAAATAAATAATTATTCCATTTATATATTTTCAAGTGTTTTAATCGCTTTTAATTATTTTAAATCAATTTTTATTTTAACTATATAATTATTATACTGTTTAACTATTAAATAAAATTTTACAATTTTAAATTTCATTTTTTTAAATTATTTTTAAAAAATCTATTATATTTTGGTATTTTTTGCTATATGTCGGTATTTAGCTGACAATCAAAGTTTTGCATTGTATCTCTTAATTGTTTTAAAAAAGGCTTGTGGTATATGGGGTATTTTGAAGAATATATTATATGAGCCAGGTGTGTTTTTAACAGGTTTTTTCAACTTTATGTTTTTATACTTTATGTGTTTATGTTTTTCAGTGATGCATAAATATAAAAAAAAGATTCTTCTTTCTTGTAGTGACATTTTTAGTTCCGTGCTAAATTGAATGATATCTAATAAATAATTATAATCTTTTAATATATGTGTATGTACACAAACGCACACACGCAATATGTAATATCTGTAATTAGTTCTATAAATTAGTGTATATAATATTTCAAATTGTTATAATATTTCAAAGCTTCCCCAACACTGGTTTCTCCTGTTTCATAAATTGTCCAATCTTTCAGAAAATTTTGTTGTGTCTTCTTTTCAAACTCTGCTTGGTTTTCCTAAATGTTGTCTCTTTTTTTTTTTCCAATTGAATACTGAATCAACGCTTTGAACCAGATTTGTACTCGATTTCTCTGCTCTAATGCTTTCTTTTCTCTCTTCCCTGTCTCTCGTCCTTTCCCACGTGTCTTGATTGACATGCATGCGCCCTGTCTTTCCGTGTGTGTGTGTGTGTGTGTGTGTGTGTGTGTATGTGAAGCGCGCAGTCCTCTCGATCACTCTGTGCCTTGCTTTACCACCTTTGAACCTGACGAGCAAATTCAGATGCAGAGAAGCAACAGCATGGGACTTCTCTGTAAGTCTGTAGCTGAAGATTCAGACTGATTCATGCTAGATTTGCTCCTCTGTGAGTCTAGAAATATACTGTAGTCTAGTTCTCTTTAAAAGGCCAGCTTTATTGTACTGTATTTTTGGAGATAAGGGCCAAAGTGAATCATTTTATTTCATAAACGGTTAAAGAAACTCTTAAGAATCGCCTTAGACTTTACTCTAAACAGTACGTAGTAATTATACCGAAACACATGAGTGTTTCTGTGACTTTTATTTATTTTGATTATGACAAGATCCATCTAATCTCTTAATAAAGCACTGCATTAAAGGATTGCAGTTTTATGTAACCTGTCAAACAGGTTACTAAATGAATCTATTGTAATGTAGACGCACAAAATTGGGCCTCTTTGTTTTTAAGGGTGTTTTTGTATTTTCTACAGTTTTAGCTGCTGATCGTGTGTTTGACCTTTAACCTTGTGTGACCTCTGCAGGTAGTCCGACCACGGCCCATCGTAACCTGACCTCTAACAGCCTGAATGATCTCTCAGACAAGCCCGAGAAAGAGCAGGTACTGTGTAGTGTGTGAACCGTTTCGCCACATCAAGAAGCGACACAAGAACAGCGAATCCCAAAACAATGTCTAGGGGACATTTACCCCAAAGGGAAAATAAAAGAAAAAAAAAAATTTAAATAATATTTTTGGACAAATTAACCACATTTCCTCCCCAAAAATATTAATAAAATATATAATAGAAAACTTAACTTACTTTACAGTGCATACATGTTTTGTCTTTTATATAAATCACATTTTCATTTTTGTTTTATTATTTAAATCAAATCAACAAATTCTATCATGATATATAAATGCCTTACAGTGCGATAATATAATAATGTTAATGTAATTTTTTCAATATTATAATGTAATATATATCATATAAAACAATACTTATTTTCTGTTATATAATTAATAATTATTAATAATTAAACAAAAACCTCCATTTATATTTTGGTGTTTAGCTGTTTTTCACTATATGTCGGGGTTTAGCTGGCAATCAAAATTTTGCATTGTATCTCTTAATTGTTTTAAAATAGACTTATTTTGAAGGGCTATATGAGCCAGGTGTGTTTTTAACAGGTTTTGTAAGACAGGTTTCTTCTCCTGTGGGAAGCTCGATTAGGAAGCTCGGTTCAGCCCTGGGTGTGACATCTCTAGGACAGGAACGAGTGCGAAAAGACAAAAGAAACTCTTTCTCAAACACAGTAGCACACAATTGAAACTCGGTGGCTCTCTTTCACATGAGGCCGCTGTCGTCAGTCGTGTCAATATTTGTGGATTAGCGGGAGAGCTTTGTCAGTCTCACAGAGCTCTGGTTGTGTGTTATTCACACTACCGCTGTAATTATACTGATAACCTCAGATGAAAATCAGCCAAACCTCAAACATTACGCACACACAAGGCCTCTTTTGTGTCTGTGTGTGTTCAGGCTGTATGTCATCCCAGTGTTTAGCTCTAATGAAGTGCTTTTGTTTATTCGAGTTTCTTTCCATACTGCTTAGGTCTTACAAGATTTATTTTATTCCACTGAAATATGACCTGAGATATAATCTCATAAGCAAACGTTTAGGTTTTTTTTTGATAAATGCTTTATTAAATTAAAAAAAAAATAAATTAAATTAGATTTTAATATGGATCAGAAATATAATATATAATGAACAAATTTACAGTTCCATTGCAAATGTGTTATTTTAAATATACTTCTCATTTATTTCAAATAACAGCCTGGAAAAGTGTTGTGATTGTTAGCTTAATCGTTTAACTGAATTATTAAAAATATTTTTGCTATTAATTGATATTCAACAGAGATCATGTAAATAAATATACGTATTAGATTTATAATGTAAGCAAAAATGTAATTAAAATAAAATAACTGAAAGTTAGAGTATTAAAATTAAAATAAAGTAGAAATAAAGATGATAAACAAACTAATAAAAATATCTTCATGTAACTATAAAATATTAATTACAAATAATTCAAAATGTTACACATTTACATTAAAAATGACACACTTTTTAAATTATATTTATTTATAATATTAAATCGTAAATGCTATTGTAATACATACAAATATTAAAATAACACTGGCCTTTAATATTTCATTTAATTACAAATGCTTAATATTTAGTTCCGGTCTAAAAGCTGTTGTAAAATAGTGATTGAAGTTAATCTACAATTACATAACATTTATCCATAAACCATCAATTAGTGAACAATGCAACTTTTTTTGTATTGTTTATCTGTCTAGTTGAATAACAAATTCATGAAGAAAGTTCCCAGAGATGCTGAAGCGTCAAACGTGCTGGTCGGTGAAGTGGACTTTTTGGACACCCCCTTCGTGGCATTTGTGCGTCTTCAGCAGGCCGTCATGTTAGGAGGACTCACCGAGGTCCCCGTTCCCACACGGTAACCCACTCACTGCATTGAAACGAACGATAATCCCATTCTGGCGGATGAGTTACATTTTCAACACATTGTTATTCTTAGGTGAACTGTTCTCTTGAAGCTGTGCCCTTCATAAATCTGTTACTGTAACAATAACAGCGTTTATTTGTAGGTTCCTTTTTGTTCTGCTGGGGCCCAAAGGAAAGGCCAAGTCATACCGTGAGATCGGGCGCGCCATCGCCACGCTCATGTCTGATGAGGTGCGTTTATGCGCACGCTGATGTAATGTTTAGGTGATTTTAGCTGAACTGTGGCCTGACGCTGTGTGCTTCGGGCTCCTGCAGGTGTTTCACGACATAGCTTATAAAGCGAAAGACCGCGGAGACCTGCTGGCAGGCATCGATGAGTTCCTGGATGAAGTCATTGTGCTTCCTCCGGGGGAATGGGACCCTGACATCAGGATCGAACCTCCTAAATCCATCCCGTCTGCTGATAAACGGTGAACATCATACCAGCTCAATCAAATCCAATACTCGTTTCTTACTAGTTACTAGTTTTGGGCTGCTGGTTCCAGAACTAGTGTCTGTTTTGTTCGAGCATGTCATTCTTTCTCACAAAATATGATGCTTTTACAAGCATTTTCTACTTTTGACAGTCAATATAAATTAAGATTTATGCATCATCATGTTAGTAATCATAATTATTTGATAATCTAGAATCTGAGGGAGCCAGGGAAAGTCATCTTTAAAGTTGTCCAAATGAAGTACTTAGCAATGCATATAAATAACCAAAAATTAAGTTTTGATATATTTACGGTAGAAAATTACAAAATATCTTCATGGAACATGATCTTTACTTAACATCCTAATGATTTTTGCCATAAAAGAATAATCTATAATTTTGACCCGTACACTGTATTTTTGGTTACTGCTACAAATATACCTGTGCTGCTTATAGCTATTTTTGTGCTCCAGGGTCACATATATAATTGAAAAATCTTCATTTATACATAATGTATATAATGCAAAAAAAAAAAAAAAAAAGACTTTTGAATCGGCATATTCAAATGAGATAATACTAAAATGAAAACCGAGTGTGTGTGTGTGTGTTCAGTAAAAACAATATTGCCGGAGGGGAAAGTCTTCAGATGAACGGCGGTACTCCTCATGACGGGAGTCCAGCGGGCGGCGGAGGCCATGCAGTCGGTGATGAACTTAAATTTACTGGCAAGTAAGTATATAAACAGACACTAATACACGTACAGTACACTTGCTTTAACAATTAACACAGTTAACGTGACTTTATTCTGGCCTTTGTTATTTCTACACTGTGAAAAGTGCAGAAACATTTTATTACACTTTGTTTTAAGGTGTCCTTGTTACAGTACAGTTACACATTTAAGTACTAGGTCATATTAATTAACTACATGTGCTTACTGTATGGTTAGGATTTGGCCTAGAGTTACTTGCATGAAATTATGCACAATTAATTGTTATTATAATAATAAATTTTTTTCTTCTCCAAGGCTCCAATAAAAACAGTACAATTGTGAAAAATTATTATAATTCAGAATAACACTTTTCTGTTTGAATGCATTTTAAAGTATAATTTATTCCTGTGATGCAAAGCTGAATTTTCAGCATCATTACTCCACAAGATCATGCAATCCTTCTGAAATCATTCTAATAGGCTGATTTGCTGCTCACGAAACATTTATTATTATTATTATTATCAGTGTTGAAAATTAATATAGTTGTGGGTGCCTTATTTCAGGATTCTGTGGTGAATAGTGTTTATTTGAAATAGAAATCTTTGTAACATTATACATGTCTTTACTGTCACTTTTGCTGTAAATGTTTTGAACAGTAATGTAAGAAAAATTCAACTTAATCAGACCCTTAACGCTTACTTTTGTCGTATGCGTATTTTTCCAGGTTACTTGACCAGACACTTTTTCTCTCGTAGGTTTTGCGGCGGTCTCATTCTGGACGTCAAGAGGAAGCTCCCGTTTTACGCGAGCGACTTTTACGACGCTCTCAACATACAGTCCCTGTCTGCCATCTTGTTCATTTACCTGGGAACCGTCACGAACGCCATCACCTTCGGAGGGCTTCTGGGAGACGCCACCGAGAACATGCAGGTTCGGCTCGCCACGTCTGTTTCTGAGCGTCTTATCGCTGGGAGTTTGTACTGAGCTAGCGGCAGACGGCTTGGCTCAGCTGGATTTGTTCGGGAGCTCCTGAAAATAAAGTCTGGCCGGCGTCGCGTTGTGGATTTAAAAGCCACAGATAGCCGTTTGATTATTAAACACGTCACCTCAAATGTATGTCATGCTTTTCCTAGATCGGCAGTTTTGGAACAGATGTACATGTCGGGATTTGATCCGTGCTATTTTGAGAGTGACTTTTCTTCGAACAACTGCGTGTATAAATAGTGTCAGGATTGTGCTTTCGGACATGTGCAGTTTGCGCATATATTTAGCAGTGCATGTATATGGTGCAGGCTAAGGAGGATCAGTTATAAATAGCCTCAGATTACACACACACACACACACACACAAAATAACACAAATACAATTCAGAAAAATCCCTCTAAGGGAATCCTGCTCATGACCTCTGCCCTTTACCTACAAAGCCTGCCTCAGAAACGCAAATTAAATCTTCAGGTGCAGGTTGCAGATTGAACTGATTTTTTCGTCCTCATATGTTCAAAAAAGATAACTTGTGTTTGGAGTAAATATGTATACATCAGATATGAAAACACAATTATTAGTATAAATTTGATATGATAACTCAAAATCGAGATATCAAGTTGATGGGATTTTGAAAACATTAATTTATTAAATATGGAAGAATTATAACTAGCAACAATTGTTATTATTACTTAATAGTAATTAGAAATATATTATTATTATTATTATTGTTGTTTATTTTCTTTTTAATAATGTTGATGTAATTATTATCACCA